>NC_132878.1:23779924-23994924 GCF_030463535.1 Salminus brasiliensis
TCAAAATCAGTTCATTTTCTCAACACTAAATGCTCTTATGCAATACTAAAGCCTCATTGGCACGTCATTGGCAATTCCAGGTTCATTAGAAGCACATGATTCTCATTTGGCCATCTACTGTAGCACTGTAGCATTTGAACTTTAAAGAGGAACTACTGTCCCTTAATGGGCCACTACAAAAAGAGAACTGTATCTGTGTATGTGACTGGTGTATGAGAAGTACTGCTGTCACTGTCAGAATGATATCAGCTTTTGACTCAGGTTATAACTTAGACATGATCAAATATATCTGTGACTACAACTGACATAGTAAAAAATGACCTGAAATGCAATCTATTATTTAAAGCAGTATTATGTGACAATTGCTGCTCACAGTGTAAATGTCCACAAAAGTCATTTATTTAATCTTGTAAAACAACCAATTTTTATGTTTAAAGGAAATGGGCAAAGAAAAGACTCCTGTCAGAGTCCACACAACTGAGAATCGACTGCAATGAAGTAAAAACTACAAAACTGTAAAATGTCATTTTATTATCTTAATCTACTCCTTTATCTTATTCTACACTTAAACCTAACCCTTATTCTAAATCCTTATTCTCACCTTAACCACACTGAAATGATGAATCCTTACCAGTTCTCCAGTAATTCCACTCCAGTAAGTCTTTTTATCTCCAAAAAGTTCATAAACAGCAAGAGTTTCTTCAACACTATCTCCCAGCACTGTTTTATCAATTCTTCTTCATGTAAGTGTGTGTGGGTGTGGGTGTTTATGTATATTTTGCTCAACAACTCTACTAGTGGATGGGCAAAAAATAAACAACCAAATAAGTCTTATTTTTTGACTAAAACTATTGACCTATATGGTTGTTTTTATGTGAGATCATCATATTTGAAGTGTTTTTCACTGTTGCAGTACTGCTTTAAGAACAAACCATGAGATCCCCCCTCATTGACCGATTTATTCATGCCTTGAACATGAAAGAAGTATGTGATCGGACACAGTAATATTAACGGATTCTGCACAAATATGACATTTGTTATGCAGCGCTCGCAAGTGGTCTTGTCCAGAATTACATAGTGGAGCAGCAGGTGTCTGGAGCTGGAGTGGCAATGACAAAAAGTCACTTAATGTAAACATTTTTAATAATGTTGCTTCTTCAAGTTCTTAGAAAACTTGGTAAATAAGCACATTTGACTTTTGCAGAAAAACATATTTGCCTGCAGGGTTGAGGTAATTCAGATATTTTTGCATTGTAGCGGCCCCATTAAATGTACAATCCCATGATTACTATAATGATTAATATACAAACACTGTGTAGCATTATAGAACCTGCATTTTTATGCTGGTAAAAATTACATCAGTAAGCATAGTGTGGATATGGACATTTCAGGGGTCGGAGGGAAGGTTTACAGATTATGTAGCATTGGGTTTAGGATATGCTGTGCAGATATTTAGGGTTGTGAATTTGGGGACTTATTTTTTTGTTCATCCACATTATCATAGTTTGAGATATAAAGAAGTGATTGGTGAGTAGTATAATACAGAGTTTAGAGGTGTAGTGGTTATAATGCAGTGTCATTGTGGCATGGTGGGTGGTTTAGGTGGGAGGTGTATGGAGGACTTAGGGGTATAATGCAGGGTTAAGGGTGCATAGTGGAGGATTCAGAGGGCCTAATGCCTAAGGCTTAGTGGGTGTAGCAGAGTGTATGAAGGTATATAGAGGAGCTAGAAAGTGTAGTACATAATTAAGGAGTGGTATAATGAAAGGGTCTTGAGCACTGCAGACTTTAGTGTTGCTTCTCATTAATGACACCTGATTCAACTCATGAGCTAATTTTCAAGCACTTCATGAGTTGAACGTGGAGTGTTAGAAGACAGAAGACACTAATCTCTGCAGAGCTGTGGCCTGTAACGGAACCCAGTTCACCATCCCTGGATTGAGTAGAGGGTTTAGAAGGTGTAGTGCCAGGCTTAAAGAGTATTTAGGGGGTTTAGGTAATAATAGAGGATTTAAGAGCTAGAGTGGAAGGTTTAGAAGGTTAAGAGGGGTGTTTGGGACACCCTGTTTTGTAATGAGAGCAAAACAGTGTTGTTGGCCCTCGTTGGGATGTAAATGGGTCTCGGGCTTTGTTGTCCTGCTTCATTTTTCTGTTGTGAAGGAAAAAACATGGAGGAAGGGATTTAGTGAAGAGGAGGGAGAGATACACTTGAGATTTTTTCAAGTGATGAGAATACAGTTTCTCCCTGTTTTTCTCTCTGCCGCTCCTTCTCGCTTGCTCTCTCTCTCGTTCTCTCGCCTCGAGGAAACACTGCATACTCCCTGCCAACTCAGACTCTGGAGATTTTTCAAAGTTTTTTCCACATGATGAAACCGAAGCCCAAACAGATACTGTGTGGATGTGTGTACGTGTGTCTAATTAAGCCTGCTATGAGCTTAAAAACATCTCTCTGCTTTCTAATTCCCTCATAGTTTCAGAGTGCATCAGTGTATGTTAAGTGGTGTCTGTAAGTGTGTCCTCTAAGGAGATCTGTGAGGAAAGCCCAGGAGGAGCAGAGAAAGTTCGGTACTCTGTTGTTACACTTTCTGTCGGACCTCATTACGACCATGTTGGGACTGAAGGGACTTCTCTTTGTTTACAAAGTTTACAGTGTCTTTTTCGCGTTCTGTCTTTGCAACTTCGTCTGTTTTTTTCCTTGAAGTCTCGACTCTCCAGACTGTCTGTTTCAGTATACAGTAATTACACAGTTGTAGAGTTAATTATGAAAGCAGCTATCCTTCGCACTACCATCAGTATGATGCTCAAACAAGGGTTTGTAATTTTAGTTAATCACTGCTCAGAAAACTGTGGAAAATACTCCAGTACAGCCACATGAAAGCGTTCTTTAGAGGCTAAAGCTTACTTAGAGGCTTGCACCATTTATTTAAGTAGATGATCTGAATATTATTACAGCACTACTAATATAACTTCAGCTTTAATCTTCAGTAGAATTAGATGTTGAAGTAGATTTTCCTTTGTCAACAGTTTTGACTGTAGCAAACATACTGGCACCAGGAGAAAGTCAGGTTGAATCAGGATTAATCTCCGGGGATCCTGGGTGGTCAGGTCACATTTCGACCAAAACACATATCAAAATCAACCCTATGAAGTCCATTACAATACAGTTTGTCTCAGTTAGAAAATTTTAGATTTTAAGTTCTCCCAGATGATATAAGCTACCAGTCAAAAGTTTAGACACACCCACTCTGAGAATGCCACATCTTGGATTGATTTTAAAATGCTGTTTTCCAGAACTGAAGAATATTGCTGAATACGCTACAGTATGGTATGCTAGATAGAGTTTTATTGTTGCCGATGCATCCAGGAGGAAATATAAAATGTGCAAAGCGCTTGCTGGCTGTCTGAAAACCACTTGGTGTACTCACTTTTATTTTTCTGCAAAAATCTTTTCAGGAGATTTTTCCACCCCAGCAAAGTTCAATGTTAGAACATTTTCTTCTCCTTAAAGTCCCCCCAAACACATTAAATGATGTGGAGATGGGGACTCTGAGGTGATCAGTCCATTGTTCTGAGAACACCAGCAGCCTCTTTGTTTAATTTGATCAAATCTTCTTTGTTTGCTTTTCTCAGGATGAGCTCTACCTCCTCTCACTATTGCATTTTCTTCTCACAGTGGAAAGATGGACAGAAACACCTGTGGTTGTTTTCAGATCTGATGCAAAAGTGGCACTGTTTTTGTTTATCTGATGAGGGGCCCTAATTTTAGCTATAATGTTTAAATATCCAATATATAAAAATATATATAAAACATTTTGCTTTTTTCATTTTTGACTGGAAATTAAATAAACAATGGGTGGTTTCTTACATTTACACAGTATAAGATTCTTAACTCAAAAGTGATTGTTTTATAAGCAATGTATGCATCAACTTCACTATTTATATTTGTGGGAGGGAAAATGAAACTTGATGGCTGAGGAGTGCCAGCTGCTGGCATGATATTACCCCATGGCTTAGTGTGGTTGTTGGGAAGTGAACTGGGAGGGAGTGCACTGGGGAAGACAGCTCAGCAGGGGGGCATTTGCTTTCATTTGTTGGTTATAGAAACCCTGCTGTGTGTGGAAGAGAGAGATGGCATAGGGAAGCAAACAAAATAGGAAAGAGTAACTGCAGTGCTGACATGTTCAAATTATTTAAATGTAATTAAATGAATTTACAATAATAACACTGGTTTATTCTGTAGCAGTAGCACAACCATGCAACACCAGCAATGCAAAACCCCATACACATGAGTTATGTCATTATCATTACAAGGTTCTTGACAGAATCATATCTAACATTATATTTGTAGGTCAGTTTGCAATGTTTGGAAGGGTTTGTGTAAAAATAAAAATCAGTCAACATAGCCTTTGTCTGTTGAATTAAACACAGTATATCACAGAAACCTTGTTGTGGCTGTTAGGTTACAGTATACATTCATAATTGCATAGTTACTGTATTTACTGTTATAATGGTTCAGTAAATTAATGTGTGTAATAGAACTAGTATCCAAATACTTACAGTACATTTACATGGAAATATGTAGCACTGTAGTATTTTAAGCAGAGATGCACCTGCGTGTTATCCAGTGCTGTTTGACAATTTTGGGTTTAAACCTACTCAGTTATAAGAGTAAGAGCAGGAGGACACACATGACCTCACACAAGGCCTGAATTCATAAACCACCTCTGGAGTATTTTTCCAGAACTGGTCATTGTCACAAAAACAGTCATAAATCTGGAGGAATCTGGTCTGACGCTGGACTGCTTTTTGAATAGCAGCCAATGTGAGCATGTGCTTTTTTAAGCTAGATTTTTACAGCATTGGACTGGATATCCCATCTAAATTGTTCTGCTAAAATTGGGCCGAAACAGATAAAAATACTCTGTCGATACCGGTGTACAGTTTGTAACTTATACATATGTACATACATGATCTTAGAAGTGTGATCCTCAGGCTTTGAGCAACAGTTCTCTCTAGCACCACCTACGTCACACATCCAGTGGTAGGCTCCTATTATAGGTCTCTCTGTCTGTCAAATTACATGTGACCAAGTATACACAAAGCCTTGTGTGCGTTTCCTCATTGTGTTTTTAAGAAATCACCTAGCTGCCAAGTGCTGAATCCAATCCCTTCTTACATGTTGAAAACCACTGAGCTGTGCAGTTGGTTCTGTTTGCTGTTGTAAATGGTTTCAGCTGAGCCAGTGGCACATTGAATTCCAATGAATGGACCATGGGTGCTAGCAGGCTGTCTAAGCTTTCTTCATCTAAGCAACAAAGCCTGGCTCACAACAAACTTGCAGATTATAATCCAGTTCATGATGAATAAGATAATTCTGCTTTTGTTTAATGAATGTATTTATAGTACAGACTCAATGTAGACCGTAGTGCTTAAGCATGCTGTGATTCCTTTGGCTGGTGTGGAACATTGAATATTTTAAAATTAGCATGAAATATGCTAAAATCTACACAATGCAGTAAAGAAAAATAAATATAATATATATAATATAAATATAACAAAACATAAAAAATACCTATAGTTGCCAAAAAATACTGCTAACATCCAGGCAATTATTGTAAGTGCTCATTTAGCAGTCTGAGGGCTTCAGACACAAAGCCACTCTCCGTCTACAATCTGACATCTTGGACAATGGTACAGATGGCCAAGAGGCAACTGCTTAAAAACAAAATGAAGAGCATGTGATGGATCAGTAATGATAGAGCATCCTTTTTCAGTGTTTGTCTGTGCAATACAATCAGAGGTCTCAGCGGAAGACCAATAATTTTGAAGCACATGGATATTAGATGCTGTAGGCGATTTCTGTTTCTTAAGCTCAGAGACTGAAACCAGCAAATAAGGGAGAACGAAACAACTCTCTCAATAAAACAGCAATAAAATGTACAGAAAACAGATGAATCAACAAAAAAGGGCTTAAACTTTCTAAGGAAAAAATTTAGTTTTTTCTTTATCACGTTTTTAACAAGAACTGTTCCACACAGGATTGTTCTCACCGTTCACTGCTAGTGTTAATGTTGAGACATCAATGGTTATTGCTGTTTTGATATACTCTTTAAATGTAAGTGCATAACTGCATAGAGACAAAATTGCAAAACTAAGCATTGCAATAAAAAATGGTTCAGCACTAGTACGTTTTCATTGTTAAGGTGAATTTTACAGAGTTAAACTATCTAGTTTGTGTTTTGTGCTGGTTTACGGTCCACTTGCAATATCCTCCTGTGCAGTTTTTAGGCTCCTTTGGCAGGAATGTCATAGTTGTCATTGTGAGCAGGAATGCGGCTCTCAGGCTGCTCTGAGAGTGTGGGCCCTTCCGGAACTGGGGCTTGCAAGGACTGCTGGCCTTTTTCAGGCAGGCACATCCTAGACCTCCTGTTGGCTATGCAAAGGAGGGGGGGCTTTGTGTCGGGCGACGGCAGCTGCTGACATTCTTCTCTTCAGGCATGAAGTCGAGCTTTAACCCCTTAATTTCTGAGTGTCTGCGTGTTCCACGTGCATGTAAATTATGTCAATAGCTACATGCTGTAGTTGTGTAGGCTTGGAACAAGCCTTTCCTGCCATTTAATCAAGCAATTTGGATGGGTTTGCTGTAGAATAATTGTTGTCACTGGTTAATTACTTTTTATTAAGTTTGAGTGCACTGTACACTGCACGACATGTTCAGGACGCAGATAGACAAAACACTTGTGACAAGTCTAGATGGTAAAAAGGGTGCAATTACTATGCAAATGCTTGTGGCCATATATCATGTAACTACTTTTCTAATCTGCAAGCACTTTGCTAGTCATATATTTAGCAGCTTGCATATGCATTCATTTCTCTATTCATAATGTGTTGATCAGAAACTTGCATTTCATCTACTTTTGCTTCATTTGAATTACAACCAAATGTTACAACTCTCCATGCAGAGATTAGCGGAATGTAATTATATGGTTTTACAATGGTGGTGTGGTCTGGACCTGGTTGCAGAAACTGATCTTAACTCTAAAGCAGTCTAAGCTGCTAAATAGGTAATTGATAATCTGTAGAGAGAACTTTACACCCTATTGCACATACCATTGCAGCTTGCTTCTAGGCTTGGTGTAAATTTTACACCTGGACAAGTTGGTGCAGCTGTGTAATTTTATTTGTGTAGAACGTTACCCACAAGGTTTACAATCAAGCATAAATCCTGCTGGTGCCACTAGCCTGCAGAAGTACTTTTGGTCTCCTGAAATGAGAGGACTATGTATAAAAGGTTCTGTGACTCTTATATGGTTCACTTAATGTGGGTATAAACATCCTGAAAACCTCAAAGCCTTCTACCCTTTTCATCACAGCTCAATTTCTGACCACCGGACTGCCACTGACCAGATACTAGTGTGTGACCGTGAATCAGTCCCATTGGCATTGCTGGAGTTTCAAAACACATCAGTGTTGCTGCTGGGTTGAGGGTGGTCCACCACCCAAAAATATCTGTGACAAGAGCGGATCTGTGGTCAGAAACTGACTGCTGATGAAGGGCTAGAGGATGGCTAATACGAATTGCATTAGTGGATGGGCTACAGCCACCAGCAAGAGTTAAAGTCAACAAGTACTGGATATGTTATGGTTTTATGATAACTCCACCTGTCATTGCACAGAATTGCCAGTCCAAAACAGTATCTTTACTTGGTGTAGAACCTATACATATGTAGAGGTTCTTTTAACTAAAAAGGTTCTCGTTTACCAAAAGAGTTCTTTAAATATCCACATGCTGAAAGGTTCTTTAGGAAACCTAAAATATACAGTGGAAATAGATGTCTTTCTGTTTGTTGGGGTGGGGTATGCAATTTCATCCTTCGTCCTCCTGATCTTTCCTCATATGTAATTGAGGCAGCTGCCTGGGTGGGTGAAAATTGACCCACCTGCTGAATCAGACAGTCTGTGGGCTTTACGGTTGAGGATTAAACTAGTATCCCACTAGTAACTAACAGCAGGAGGTCGCCTACCACTTGCCCATTTGTTTTGAAGTTACGCAGCAGAAAGCTAGTGGCAGATTGCAGAAAAACGTTGAGCAGGTCATGGTGAAGCCAGACCCAATCACATCACTTTGAAAATGTACAAGCTGACCTATTCAGTAAAATAAGTAGGAAAGCAACTATAAGTCAAAGCTGTAATACTGTGCCAACATCAAGTTCCAATGGGGGTTTCTCTCAGCAAGCTACCTTTCATTAGTAATTATATCTTGACAATCTGTCCAGTCTCAGCACTATCAGATGCTAAACACACATTTTCCTGAAGCCAGTTAACTAAGACATGCTACATTTACTAGACATATTACCTTCAGAAACTCTTGGTACCTTGGTGAGTATATACAAATAATGTGCAAAACTCTTCCATTGATGCAGTCAATTGAAATAAAAGTACAATAAGTAAGGTCACAGCAGTTGGCATCCCTAGGACTTTATGAAAACATGCGCAAAAAACGAACTGACATACACTATGTATCAGTGTTTATATACACTATATAAAGTGTCGCTTATACAAAATTTCTTGAACTTCTTGAAATGAACACACTAGCTGTAGGAAATTTTTGATTGAGAATTTAATTGTGTTCAGCCACAAGAGTATTGATGAGGTAATGGTGTTGGATGATTTGTTCTCGATATCACAAAATGATTCTAGAGAGAATCATGAGTAAGATTCAAGCAGGACTTTGAGCTGACCATAATGGCTTGAAAATGGAAGCCTAGAGAACATTTTTCTAATACCCAAGAGCAAAAAGTATACCTTCCTCCATAAGTAGCTTGCCTTTTTTGCTAATATGGACACTCTGCCAGGAACTGCATTACCTCTGCAGTGAGTGTGCATCTTTAGGAGCAAAACGGCATAACATTATTATGCATGAAGACCATGTATATTCATAGGACTGCAGGATGTAACAAGTCTATATGTAATTTTAATGGGATTTTCGTTTGCAAACACATTTTGAAGTCAGGCAGCTGCGAGTGGGTTCATATACCTCGATCAGGTCAGATACACGGATGCAACGACAAACACAACTGTACTCTCACTGGGTGCATAAAGTACAAAAGTAGCAGATCAAAAGCTATGTCTTGTACACTCAGTATCTGTCGACATAAATACTGTAAACAAAGGTCAGTAACCACCCTTCATTTATTTCATTTCCAGTCAAAATGGCCATTATGTGCAACCTGTTCAGACAGAGAGGATAGATAGAAGGAAACCCACTTTCATAGGGAAAAAGAATGTAAAAGGGACCTTAAATATCCACAAAGGTAGGCCAGAAAAGGATTTAAAGATCCTGAGCGAATGGGACCCCTAATTGTGCAAGACATGATGGACCACCAATACTGCCTCTTGGATAAACAGCACTTTGATCTTTGAGAGAGAGGAGAAAACTGAGCTCCACTTTAGCTTCAGATCTGAAAACATCCACAGGTGTTCCTGTCCATCTTTCCACTGTTGGAAGATAACTCAACACTGTGGGTCATCATTAAATGTGTTTGGGATGGCTCAGATGGTGAGAAGCAGAAAAGGTTGTAACCTTAAAGACTGAACTTTGGAGAAGCTGAAAGTGAGTTTCCTGAGAAGAATGGGAGCTGTACTGAAACATCTGATACTACATTTAGTTGTTTTCTAAAAAAAAAAAAATAATTTTAATGGCTGAGTTGGTGGTTTTGTCTGACTTTTAACTTGTATTTCAGGCAGAGACGTTTTTTACGCTATGTACTTCTCTTTTTGCGTCCTTTTAAGTGCAAATGAAAGGATAAGCACCAGAGTAAAAGGTGTGAGCAACTTAAAAGCAGTACAGGTGCAAAAACCAAAACCAGAGTCCAGAGAAAGGAATTAGCAACTAAATGTTAATGACTAAAGTGTCAGAGAAAAACATCTAGATTGCTCTCCTTTCCAAATGGTGAAAGGGTTCTAACCTTTGAACGTACGTCTGCTGGAATATTTTTGTGTCTGCATTGATATGAAACCCAACAGTAAACTGAAATACATGTTCTTTGAATAAGAACTGGGTCAGACTTTTACATATTCACTAAACAAGCTGCATTTCCATAGTGTTTCATTGTGTTTTTTGTAGTTTTAGCTTGACTTTAACAAGGTTACCAATCATTCTGTAGCCATAGCATATATAGAATCATAGAATAATTAATTATGAAACCCCAGACAAGAAGTCTAAAAGATGGTCTCATCAAAAGGAAGACCTTTGTGTCCTTTCTGCTCTCTTTTGTGTCTTTGAAACTCTACACTCCTGTAGACATACCTGCAGGTATGTGCTCTCTCTCTTGCCCTCTCAGTCTCTCTCTCATGGTCTACAAATCACAGAAGGATGAATGAATGGACACTTCTGTCAGTTTTATTAGAAAATACCTTGTACCTGGGGAGACATATGAAACTGGTTTGGTGCACAAGTGTGTGTGTATGTTTGTGAGATCTGTGAAATCTTAAAATAAGGATAATAAATAATAAAATGACTAAATATAAGGCATAATTATTCAGTAACTGCTATGAATGATTAGTTATTCACTATTTACTGTGAAACATGTATCTATTATTAGTTATTCACTATCTACTGTGAAACATGTAGTATCTACTATTAGTTATTCACTACTGTGAAACATGTAGTATCTATTATTAGTTATTCACTATCTACTGTGAAACATGTAGTATCTATTATTAGTTATTCACTATCTACTGTGAAACATGTAGTATCTATTATTAGTTATTCACTATCTACTGTGAAACATGTAGTATCTATTATTAGTTATTCACTATCTACTGTGAAACATGTAGTATCTACTATTAGTTATTCACTATCTACTGTGAAACATGTAGTATCTACTATTAGTTATTCACTATCTATTGTGAAACATGAAGTATCTATTATTAGTTATTCACTATCTACTGTGAAATATGCTGTATCTACTATTATTATTTAGTATATGCTATTAGTTATTCAGTATCTACTATTAGTTATTTAGGATCTACTGTGAAATATGCAGTGTCTACTATTAGTTATTTAGTATATACTATTAGTTATTCAGTATCTACTATTAGTTATTTAGTAAATACTAATAGTTATTCAGTATCTACTATTAGTTATTTAGGATCATCTATTGATTTTTTGGAAATTATTCAGTAACTCCTGTGAATGATTCAGTAAACACTATAAATAATTTAGTGCTATTAGAAATATCTAGGATAAAAATAGTATGTAAGCTATGCGGTAATGAAAGTGAGGAACCTTAGGTTCCTGGGATGGAACAGGTGAAAAACCTTTCAGTTTTGCTTGTAAAAGTCTTCATGTTGCAGTCTTGCGCAGAATTTTAAGTACCAGAATTACATGTCCTATTTAATGTCCTTATTGCGGTTTGTTTGCTGAATTGAACAAATTGAGGGAAAACTCTTGTAAAAGTTTATTTGTAATTCTAAAATGAAATGTCAGATCATTTGAGCAGGGGTGCGCACAGCTGCACAAGACTGTACCTGTGCTATGGCGTTAGAGTTCATGTTCTGATGTTAGAGGGACTCTGTAGTGTCTTGGCTTTCTCAGCCTGTGCAGCTGTAAAATCCAAGCGTGCTGTGTTTGCCTACTCAGCCGCAGCCTGCACTCTGACTGCTCCATTGTCTCTGCTCTGATTGGCCCATACTCAGTCTGGAATTCCACTCTGTGGGCTTTTGGCCCGCCTCCTTCATCGCCCTGGGGGCGTCAAAGAACAACGGCATTCCCCCCACATAATGCAGGGAGAGGTGTGTGTGCGTGTGTCTCTGTGTGTAGGTTAAGTAAAGGAAAGGATACTCCCAAGTTTGCAGTTAGTGGGATGTGAGTTTATGACATGAGGTACATGCAGCATATATGCTCCCTCTCTCTCTCCCTCTCTCTCTCTCTCTCTCTCTCTGTGATGACAGTTTTTTTCTGTTCTTGCAGGGTGAAAGAAATGTGTCAAATTAGGAAAGAAGGAGCTGGAAAGTTTTAAGGAGAAACATTTTCACGCTCTCTTTCTCACTCTCTCTCACACAGACACACACACACACACCTTTTCTCTCACTGCTTGTTTGCATGACTTAGATGTTGAAAAAAAAGGGGGTGGATCTGATCTCGGCTTGCAGCGAAAGCACCCGCCGGATTGCTTACACACACGCGCGCACACACGCTCCCCCCTTTACTTTCTCACACACATACACACTCCAGACTTTGCTGCTCTCACTGCAGAGGGAGAGAGATGGAAAGTGTGTGAGTGAGAAAAGGAAAAGAGCCAGTGAGTGAGCGAGAGAGAGGGAGAGAGAGAGAGAGAGAGAGAGAGGGCAGACATTGCTTTGACTGGACTTATGTGGTGCTATTGGTGGCTGTCCATGTGTTGAGAAGAGAATGGCTTTACACTTTTTCTACACACTGCTGTAGGAGTTTCTAGAGGTAAGAGAGTGCTTTTCCCCTCCTTTGCTACTGTTTGATGTGTGTGTGTGTGTGTGTGTGTGTGTGTGTGTGTGTGTGTTTGCGGCAAGAGCGACGGACTTGGTGTTTTTAGAGCTTTCCCTTTACCTTTGTGTCACACTGTGTTTGTACAAGGGGGAAAACCAAAATCCCAAGTGCTAGAATCCCACGCAGTCTCTCTCTTACACACACACACACACACACACACACACACACACACACACACACACACACAGACACACATGGCCAGTGTGAGAAAGTGAGCCAGCATGTTTGAAAAGTACTGTGGTTCTCTAATGAGTTCTTTTTTTTTCTTTTTTCACTCTACATTGTTCTAGTAACACAATCACTGCAATTTCACACACTTTTGCTGAGATGGTTTATGCAGATTTCGTATCCAGAACAAATACAGGTCCGTATGGTCCGTTAACTTCTTACTGATCGTACACATCAACGCAATAGTCATATATTTTCGCGTTTGGTGAAATGAACATTAAAATTCCAGTGTGGAACTGCTAATCTCAATTAGAACACTTTAAATTGACCGTATATATCCTAATGCTTGGAATCTGGAAAAGTTTGTGTAAAGTAGGAGTGCATTGGCCGTGTAGGTCAAACGGGCAACGTAGACTCTAAATAATAACAATTCCAATTCTAAATAATTAGAATTTAGGAATGTGATTTTGACCCAAAGCATCAAAATACAATCTAAATGTTGTTACTTAAATGTGAAATGTAATAAAAGTATATACACATAGTTTTTCACTGCCTTTGGAGCTGTGTGTGTCTGTGTGTGTCAGCTGTTACTTGTCAGTCTCTGAAAAATCTGATGGTATCCGTGTTTCTACCCCTTTTTACGATATGTTGTTATGTGCAGATATTGAGGGCCCAGAGGGTCACTTGTCGAGTTAAGGAAGCTGTTGGAAACGTCTACCTTGTTTGTTTTTTTTTAGAACTGCTGTGCAGTCTGCTGTGCTTGTGCACAAATGTACAAACGCATGTGTGTTTACGTACATGTACAACGTTTAGGTTCTGAATTTGCTGTACGACATATATTGTTGATGTCATAAGACTTTTGTATGTCAATCTCTCTGCTTTCTGTTTTTCTATTTTTATTCTATTCTATCTATATTCTATTTTTATAGTGGACAGATGTTAAAACTATTTTTCTTTCTTTATTTATTTATTTGTTTATTTTTCGCAACAGTGAAATTTACAATTTCAGAACTTGAGCTCTGTTCATGGTATGTATGTGTGTGAATTTCATTAAGATTTGCGCAATTCCAGTGCTGTGTCATCCCTTCCTTGCTTTCCCCATCTTACAACACTGCTTTGTTTTGAACACCTTACTAATCTGTGGTGTGGCCTTTTTTTGAGAGATTCCATGCTCGGTATTCCGAGTTCATTGTTGCTCTATTAATAGCTTGGGGTGGGATAGTGTGTGTGAGCCGGCAGCTGGCGGGAAGGAAATGGGCCCGGCGAGGAGAGGGATTACCGGGATGGAGCACAGGGGGTCATGCGCCAAAGTCCGGAATTACGGAATCTCTGGAATTGCGTGTTGCTGAGAATGAGTGGATGGATTTGGGATGGCCTTAACTAGAAATGCTCTGCCAAGTGAATTGAACCTTGATCTTGACAGTGTTATGCTAACAGTAGTGTGTGCGCGTCTACAATAGCATGCCTGCTTAAAACTCCTGCACTCAAATATGACCAACAGTTGTCTATCCCCTAATCCTTAATCTTCCTCAGATCACTGTCATAACAGAGAGAGAGAGACTGAGTATACAGCCCTGTTGGGGCTGTGAGTGTACACACTACCTCATGGGGTGTAAAATTGCATTAGACCAAGTATAATTAATTCTAGTAATTCACAGTAAGATGTCTGCTCATTTTTTGGCTAAAACAAATATATATGTACAAATAAAAAGCCTGATGTGGTGGTTTTATGGACTGTGGTTGTTAAATCACTTTATTAGTCTCATACCCTCATGTGTGAGACGTTTGTCTTGGTGATAAATTTGTAAAAGAACGCAAAATAAAAACAACTCACATCCACGCGGGGTTCACACAGTACAGACTACTCTAGACTACTATATATATATATATATATACTGGCATTTGTAATATTTTATATATTTGTACAGGATATGTGTAGCAGTAAAGCGCAGCGTATACACTATATTTACAAAAGTATTGTGACATCTGCTCAGTCTTTGTTTCTCCTAAAATCAATTTGTTGGAATAATGGTCTACTGACTAGAGAAGGCCCTTTTACTAAATTTTGGAGCATTGGTGTGAGGATTTAATTTTATTCAGTGACGAGCATTAGTGAGGTCTAGGTTTGCAATGGTATGAGATTTTGACTGTATGATAGGTGAGATGGTTATCACGTGTTTTTACATCACAGTACACAGTATTTCACTTTTTTCACTTCTTATTCTTGTTCTTTGTATTATTATTATTATTATTATACACTGACCTTTAAAGGAATTAACAATCGTTTGGTTGGACAATTGTCGCTTAAGCTAATGATTAATCAATCGATTAACTAATCTACTAATCTTTTTTTTTCAGCAGTGGTTCAAAACAAATGCACACAGTATAATAGCCATAAGTTTTCATACCATAGTATGAAACTAGTCCATGCCTGGCATTAGGAATGATGCCAATAGGTTCATGTTTATCTGCTCCAGAGAGTTCTATTGACCGTACATCTCTACAGGGACTAGACAAGCTGTGTGTGTGTGTGTGTGTGTGTGTGTGTGTGTGTGTGTGTGTGTGTGTGTGTGTGTGTGCATTTGCACATCTGTGTCAGCAATGGTTGCAATTTAAAATAGCTGAATGTGTTCATTAGAGGGTTTCTTTACAAACATGTGTACATATAGTGTACACTGATGTATACTGAATGACTAACTGGTACAGTTGTGCAGGATTTCTATTTAGAAACAGGTAAATGAACGCTACTGCATGTTACATAGGCTAGAGCGTAATAGCATTTACAGTGCTCTGTGTGACGTATGCACAGTGTTAACGTACATGAGTCAACGTAGATTTGCTGCAAAATGTTGCAATACTCATAGTGTCCTGTTTAGAGCTGGTGCGTGAGTGTTAGTTTGGTCTAGTTGGCGTCTCATATCAAAGAGAGAAAGAAGGACAAGGTCATTTCTGACCAGACCTTTTCTTTTACTTTTCTGTTGTTCTTCCCAAAAGTAGCTGCATCCTGCTGAGTTTTCCTGTTAGTTTTCCGCCGGTGTGCGTACTCTGGCATTATCCGGCTCTGACTTTGACTGTGGAATGTTAACTACCCTGTCCTTTTCCCCAACACCCAATGTCTCCCCTGTCTGCTGGAGAAAAAGTAGGTATTCTACTGTCAGTCAAATCTCCCCTTGATGGATTGTCATGCTAGAACAAGGTGACTTTAAAAAATCTCAAATTATGCAAGGTTGGACAAACTTTAGAGTGCTGGCAATAAAAACAAACAGAAAAAAACATTGGGTGTTAAAAAAAAATGTTGGGCAAAATATTTTTGTTAAAAGTGTGAAATTAGAATGTATTGTTCATTTTTTAATAATTTGGTTATTTATCAGTATTGTTTTAGAGGCATGTAAACTTTGCTCTGTAAAGATATGTGTTTTTGCTTTGTGTCAAGGTAGCATTAGCATGGTGGGAAATTCATCTAGTTCTATGTGTAATTTATTTATGTGTTTCTATATGCATTAGCATTGGTACCAGCACTGGACATGTATATTGGATATCTACATCAACCTACATACAAATGGAGAAAAATGAGGACAGATATGTGTTTTACTGGACAGAGGGTAATAACTAGGGATCCACCGATACCACTTTTTCCTTTCCGATACCGATACCAGATTTTCAAGTATCTGCCGATACTGAATACCAATACCATCTCTGACTCAAAAGATGGCTATAAATCCTTATACTCCTTAAAAAGAATAGCATGTACTGGTTGAGTAACTGCACATTTGAAAAGTTTCAGAGCTATGAAACAATGAAAATTACCACAATACAGTAAGCAGGTAGGGAAGCATACTCTTGGTAAGTTCGACCAAACAGCCTTTTATTTAATGTTTAAAATTCACATTCAGGTTAAAAGATACTAAACTTCAGTGAGTGGCCTTAAAACAAGCTGCTTAAACTCAACTTTTGGTTGTAGAAAAAGTGTCAAAAACGCCTTTAAATGTCTGTTTAATGGTAATGACTATTCATGACCGGGTGTTTACTGGCTGCTTAAATGTTTGGTTTCATAAAGTATGCAGATCAAAAATTAAAATGTAAAAAAAAAAAAAAAAGTATGACATCAGTAAGCTTCATGGTATCGGTGCTCTCTATTGCCGATACAGTACCAGTATCGGCGCGATACAGATACAGTATCGCTATCTGTGCAACACTAGTAATAACCATACAGCAGGCCTAAAAGAGTTTGGGCTAGCTTCCCACGCAGTATCTATGGAGCAGGTAATGCACTCGTTGTGTTTGGATGATCCATTATAGATTGGGACACTGTTAGACATTTTTCCTTTAGGATGTGTCTGTCTGTCAATTACCTGTGCCAGCAGCTTAAATGTTGTCACCTGTTGACCAGAAGGCTTAAATATACCTTAATTTTTTTAAGAGACGGCACTAGTAGCCTCTGGATCCATCCCTAGCTGTTTTAGCACTCCTGCATACATTTGGAACATATTAAGTAGAAATTATGTAGAATGTAGAATATTTTTATTTGCAAATTAAGCCTTTAAGAGCACATTACTTCCTCTCTAAAACAATGTTAAAATGTAAAAGAAAAAAACAATAAAAATAAAAAAGACAGCTGAACACACAGATAATGCACTGTACTGCATATCTGAAGTTTCGTTAAATATCAGTATCAGTATCAGTAAGTAAAGTAACCATGATAAAGCTTCCAAATCGGTGCATCCCTGCTTGTGGCCTTTGTATGAAGCCTTCTGTTGAAATGAATAACTCTACACTAATCAGTGGTCATCAGTGTTACTCCTGGAGATCCTTCCTGCTGGGTTCAGCTCCAGCTGGTACAGGCTGTCTGAATAAACATTGATTAGCTGTAGCAGGTGTGGCCAGCTGGGGTTAAAGCTACACTGTAGGAAGAGGAATGTCCACAGACAGGTTGATGAACACAGGACTGGATTTTTTGGTTTAAAAGACAATGATCAATTTGAGTATGCTTAGCTTCAGATGTGCCGAAGTGTGTGTGTGTGTGTGTGTGCGTATGTGTGTGCTATCATTGTTGCTACAGGATGCTGATTGTTCTCTGCTCATTAAGAAGGATCTGTTGGCTGTGTCGTCCTGTCATGGGCTATTAGGAAAACTCCATTAGTGCAGAGAGATATACACAGGCCTATTGTGGCAGTCTGATTATTAGAGGCCACTCTCTCTCTCCTGCACTGTGGTCACCGACCACATGCTTTTCTGTTTATAATGTCCCAGATAACTCTATTCAAGAGAGATTGAAGGTTTTCTTTGTATTTTTTTTGCAATTATGTAAAACATCTGGTTTAATTGGCAATTGAATAGCTTTTGTTTTTTACGTGAATTTTTGTATCAAAACAATGAATTTAAACAGTGAAGTGGTCATGAGGCTTGTGTATGAGGTCATTGGGTTTTGGGTGTTTTCTGAAGTATTTGGGGTGACACTGGAGGCTATTGTCCAATAATAGAATCATGTCACCGCATGTGACCATCCATGTGACTTGTGGTGACTGAAAACACAAGAATTTCTATGATTGGTTTGAACAGCATGCATGCTTTGGGTACCCAAATACTCTTTTTAAGAATCACCCTTAGTAGTACAACAGTAGTACAATATTGTTTATAAGTAACCATCAAGTAATCATTTTAATAATGTTCATTACTGCTTTTCTGACTATATCCAGTAGGTGGTAATAATGTGTTTGTAGTGGATACCGGTGATGGAGCAAATAAACCGAAATGAGCCGTGCACAACAAAAGAAAAGTCTATAGGCTACGTTCACATTACCAGGCTGAAGTCGAAAATATCAGATTTAAATCACTTTCGTATGTAATGTTTATCAACAATTTATACATAGTTCTGACCAGAGGAGGACGGGTCCCCCTTGTGAGTCTCGGTTCCTCCCAGGGTTTCTTCCTCCAGCTCTCAGGGAGTTTTTGCATGCCACTGTCGCCTTTGGCTCGCTCACTGGTGGTGTAAGGTTTTCATGTCGTCTTATGTTGTTAATTTTCTTGTCTTTTTACTGATTGTTTGATTTGATTTAATTTCATATGTTGTCCCAGATCAGATATATTTCCAATTCATTGGCATGCGACATAAATGAGAAAGGTCAGATCAGATTTTGTGCATCTTTTTGCCTGCACACATGCGTGAAGTGCTGTTGTCATCACCCAGCACTGGTGTTGTAGCGATTGGCAACTCCCCACAAACTCTCCTTTGTATGCATGCGTGTCACACAGCGGTTTGGGCACAACAGATTCCGTTCACGATTCCTTTTTTTTTCTGTTTAAGAGTAAGTATTATTATTCAGTTTTCCTTCACAGCAAAGAGAATATCGCTTACACCCCTTAAAAATGGCTATGGCCCGCTGGTGGACTGAAAGTGTTACTACTAATGTTACTTCTATTACCAGAGAATAACCCCACCAGTTTGTACAGAAGTCCCTGCAGTTACTCAGTAATACACCTTAGTGTGTAATAAGCCTTGGAGTGTTAAGAGGTTAAGCATTAGTTGTATTTCATCTAATGTGTTTATTGAGCTGGGTTAGACACACCCTTTTTATATGGTAGCAAAACCAGTAAAACCAAGTACTGTTAAAGCACAACAAGGGTTAAATCTGAAGAATAAGACATTTGATCAATAAAGGCTTAAATTGTCATTAACGAATCATTTCTCCCCTTAGCCACAGCCTCCTACAGTACAATGGTTTCTACTGGTCAGATTTTGTCAGCATAGTGACGTGTGCACTTAACCCATCTTTAGGATGGAGCAACATCTGAAAACCTGCATGCTGCTCCTAGAACATGTGAAATGAAACACAGCGAATGCTTAAGTCATGTTCTGTTTCTTGTGAAGGAAGGTTATTAGTCATTAATAAACAGAAACAACAAGAATCGTGAGTATAATCTGTCGCATATATATACTTCTGTGTGACACGCCTGCATACGTAGGATTGAGAAAGTCGGATTCTGGCCGGGGGTTGTGAGTCGCATGCCTGCAGCGCGACATGAATAAAGGTAGCAATGTGTGCATGCTTGCAGTTTCAGATTGAATCATATTACAGACAAATACAGGTCACTTACATTAATGAATGTGAACCGTCAGGATAGCCAAATCTGATCTGAACAAGAACTCGAAATTCATCAATGAGGCTTGTAATGTGAATTTAGCCATAATGTGTAATGATAACAATAAGAGATTTTATATTGTTCACTCCTAGGAGGACCTTGTTATGCAAAATTAGACCGGATGCACAGTAACCTTTCATTTAGTCTTAATAAACCTCTTCCACTTCCACTCAAATGTCACACAAATGTCATTTAGACGTCTAATGAACTAAAAGTGCTAAATTATTACTGTAAATTCACAACATTGCTTTGTTATTACCAGCAAAAACTATGCCTGCTAATTGATGGTGTTTTGCCTAGACCTCTGTCCCTAAAATAATCTAAGGCTCAGCTGCAGTAGGTCTATTTATTCATCACTTAACATGATGGGCTCCTGCTTTCTGTGTGTGATGTGTGAGTATGAGCTTCCAGTGAATTTTTTTTTGCATTACATCTGCATTCTTCATGAACGGATGTTATTTGAAAGGGTGACACAAGCTCAACTGATGAGAAGACTACAAAAAAAGGACAGATGACTTCTGGAGCCGTCACAATTTACTTTAACATAGCGTTAAATTACATAATAGTTTTTATATCAGCGTCTGCCTATGGTTGCAGAAACCTTGCTCAGACATCATTCCAGAAGCTGTTTCAAAAGGGAAATCTGCATATTCATTTGACGTGTAGTCTCTAAAAGAAGTCTGCAGTGTGAGACAATTGGAATTGCAGTGTGGAAACCTAACTAACACTGCGGTATGAAAACCTTGATGTCTATTTTCCTTGTAGGCCCTGTAGATACTCACCTTGTCTTCAGCGAAATACCTGTTATCACTCAGTCTTGGGATAATTTAGTATTCATTATTTCTCACTCATTTTATCATGATTTGAATTTGATGTGTTTTTTTTTTACACAAGCAGCACTCCTATGCTGTAACTGGTTAAAGATCTTTAAAATGTCTCTCCCTCTACAGCAGTAGAAAAGCTGTAGATGTAGGAATTGTCCAAGTAGAGCGCAAAGTCGCCTGAATCTTAATTTAGTACCAAAAAAAACCAAAGCTGTTGGCGTCCCACAAAGTGTGAAATACATCCGCTGCTGGAGAGCCAGAATTGTTCGCAGTTGTCATGCCTGTGAGTGTGTGAGTGTGATGCCAAGAAATGCTCTTATTGTTGCGATGTGTCATACCGTTACTGTCAGTTCATACATACTCCCCCTCACCTTCTTTAAACACACAAACATACACAAGCACACACAAACACTTATTACTTACTGTACTTTGCTATTCTTGTCTCACACAAGTAATCAAGCAAGATTGTACAACTGAGCATGCACACACACACACACACACACACACACACACACACACACACACAATGACTTAATGTCTCAGACAAAAAACAGGAAAAGACAGTCAGAGATTTATCCACAGTCTAAACCTCCAAACTCCCCAACGCATGCCTGTGAGTCAGTTATGAGCTGAATACAGAAAGTGTTTCTGTGGTGCAGTGGAGTCCGTTGTTTGCTCCCCAGTGTTTTTGTTCAGTAAATTGAACAAAGTGGAGAAGAACAGGGCAGTTCTGTGGTCTACACTTATTTAGGGTCTTCCGAAAAGCATGCACATCTTTTTAGCATAAATGTCTAATTCTGGTGTTTTGTTAAGCGCTAGTATATAGCAGTTATTGAAAGGTAACTTGCATTTCAACATTTTTAAGAGCAAGTAAAGTCTGATTTACTTGATTTCACACACATTCCAAGTGTAGCTGGTAAACAATAAACTGGGGAACTGGACACTGAGTTGCATAATCTAGAAGTATAGCTAGAAGTATGCGTCCTTTATGAGAATGAGATGAGATGAGGCAATGAGAAACCAGAAAGTGAAAAAAAACTCAGTAAGATGTTATCACTGCCCATCACTGCATATACACTTCCTGACAAACATTTGGAAGAAAACAATATCACACAATAACTTGTAAACATTTGTGTGAGTAAGTAAACAACAAAATGTACAGAATGTGTACAGCATCAGATGATACAGCATAGATTGAGCATCTGGTCCTCAAGCCGCCTTTGTAGACTTCTGAAGTTGTGTGTCGTTCTGTAATTGGCAGTATGCCCATATTAGGAGCACTAAGTTGGATTTCTTCATGACAGAAATGAAAGAGTTTATTTTGAAAATCAGGATAAGCATTTTTGACCCACTACATCTGCTGATGCTTCCAGAAACATCAGCGATGAAGTGTAGAGAAGCATTACTGGGGCACTTAGAGTGACACTGCTAATAATGAAAGCAACATTGAGATTGTCCCTGGCACTGAAGTACAAAACAATGAAAGTGATTTAAAGCTTAATCTTTGTCAAGCGCAAGAACACAGAAAGCACCCTGTAACTCAGCTGACCTTCGCCAGGCACAGGACTATATACATGTGAATACCTGGAAAATTATTTCCTAAAAATAGGGAGCCCTGTCTCTGTGATGTTGCTTTCCTCAGAATAAACATGATTTGTCTGTAATACACTATATGCCCAAATGTTTGTGGACACCCCTTCTAATGAATGCTTTCAGATACTGTAAGTTGCACTCGTTGCTGACACAGATGTGCAAAAGTACACTGTCTAGTTCCTGTAAAGAATACAATAGAGCAGATAAACAAGAAGCTAATGGGATTATGCCTAATGGCAGGTGTGAGCTAGAGGGGTATAACGCCCCCAGCATCGAGTTGTGGAGCAGTGGATCTGTGTTCTCTGGTAATAGTGCTGATAGCGCTCTACCCAATCAATAGCTTTGGAATGAGTTAGGAAGGTGGTGATCATCCAGCATCCTGACCTTAGTAACAGTATTGTCTTCACAGCAGTGCTCCAAAATGTAATTGATAACCTTCCCTGGAAAGTAGAGACAACCACTCCAACAAACAAGGATTTGTTTCAGAAGAAACAAAAACCGAGCAGGTGTTATTTTGCAGATATATAATGGGGCAACACTGACAAAATGACACTTTGACACAATGAAAATTAGTCTGTGTGCAGCTTATATAACAGTGTAAATTTATTCTCAATAACTCAATATACAGCCATTAATGTCTAAACCACCGGCAACAAAAGTGAGTACACCCCTAAGAAACTACACCCCTAAATGTCCAAATTGAGCACTGCTTGTAATTTTTCCTCCAAAATGTCATGTGACTCGTTAGTGTTACTAGGTCTCAGGTGTGCACAGGGAGCAGGTGTGTTCAATTTTGTAGTACAGCTCTCACACTGGTCACTGAAAGTTCCAACATGGCACCTCATGGCAAAAAACTCTCTGAGGATCTTAAAAGATGAATTGTTGTGCTACATGAAGATGACCAAGGCTACAAGAAGATTACCAACACCCTGAAACTGAGCTGCAGCACAGTGATCATTCAGTGTTTTAAAAGAGCAGGGTCCACTCAGAACAGACCTGATTTGCTGCAGAGATTGAAGAGGTGGGGGGTCAGCCTGTCAGTGCTCAGACCATACGCCACACACTACATCAAATTGGTCTGCATGGCTGTCACCCCAGAAGGAAGCCTCTTCTGAAGTCTGTACACAAGACAGCCCACAAACAGTTTGCTGAAGATATGTTAACAAAGGACATGGATTACTGGAACCATGTCTTATGGTCTGATGAGACCAAGATTAATTTGTTTGGTTCAGATGGTCTCAAGCATGTGTGGCGGCAATTAGGTGAGGAGTACAAAAATAAGTGTGTCATGCCTACAGTCAAGCATGGTGGTGGGAATGCCATGGTCTAGGGCTGTGCAGCAGGTGTTGAGGAGTTACATTTCATGGGACACATGAACTCCAATATGTACTGTGAAATACTGAAGCAGAGCATGATCCCCTCCCTCCGGAAACTGGGTTGCAGGGCATTGTTCCAGCATGATAATGACCCCAAACACACCTCTAAGACGGCCACTGCTTCATTGAAGGGTAAAGGTGATGGACTGGCCAAGCATGTCCCCAGACCTAAATCCAATAGAACATCTTTGGGGCATCCTCAAGGGGAAGGTGGAGGAGCGCAAAGTCTTGAATATCCGCCAGCTCCGTGATGTCGTCATGGAGGAGTGGAAAAGCATTCCAGTGGCAACCTGTGAAGCTCTGGTAAACTCCATGCCCAGGAGAGTTAAGGCAGTTCTGGAAAATAATGGTGGCCACACAAATATTGACACTTCATGAACTTTCACTAAGGGGTGTACTTACTTTCGGTGCCAGTGATTTAGACATTAATGGCTGTATATTGAGTTGTTTTGAGGGAAGAATAAATTTACACTGTTATATAAGCTGCACACAGACTGACACATACTTTTCATTGTGTCAAAGTGTCATTTTGTCAGTGTTGTCCAATGAAAAGATACATTTTAAACATCAGAAATGTGAAGGGTGTACTCACTTTTGTGATACACTGTAGTCCATGTAGTGTACGTTAAGTTATTGTAGACATGACAAAGGCCCCTTTATTAAAAAATGTTTGAAAAGCTAGTCTCTTTGTAGTGCATTCTGTTTTTGGTGTTTACTGGCCATATTTCAAAAGTGTCCTCTCTGAAATTCTGAATGTCTAAAGTCAAGAGAAGATCAAGATAAGATTTTTCACAAATTCTTATCACAGAAGAAAATCTAATTTTTTTCAGGTGAGAATTTATATCTTACATTATGTTTATCATTAATCAAGTGCAGCTGTGTGAATATACACATACTGCATTTTCACACATAAGTGAAATGATATAAATAATAATGTAACAACGGTGTAACAAGTAAGTTACTAAACAAACAAAAAACAGCGTGCCATAAACTGTACATTTTATAACCTCAATGGAAAAATAATTTTAAATTATCATGGGAAAAGCAGTTCTGTATTATCCATGTCGTTTGTGATAGTAGCATAAGATTGAAAAATGTAATTCTGTGAGAGCTTCGGTCTTAAATTCAGTCTAAACTGAAGTTGTCATGGCTGTAACAGATCAGAGACATTTCAGAGATGGGAGGTTTCTGGAATACGGCCTGCTATATCGACCTCAAAAAAAGGGCAACGTGGACCTCTGCACCTAAACATCTTGGGTGCTGTACTTTTCATTTGTTCCTGTTTTTTTTACCCTTTTCATTTTCAATAATTCAGAACTCCTGCTTTCAGTTTGTGCTTCAATAAATCCCTCACATCTACGTCTGCATGCCTATACGAGAAGCTGTTTTAGATCGAAGCTCTCTGATGTGGAGGGGAAACCATGAAACACAATCACAGCTTGGATATGCTAATATGAGTATGCACACGCGCACACACACAAAATAACCATACATATAGAACTCAGAGCAGTGATTTCCAAATGCTATCAGTTATACTGACAGTGCTGCGTCAGTGGACCTGCGTGGATGTGTGACAGTATGTTCAGAATGGCAAACAAAGCATTTTACATTGCGCGCGCACACACACACACACACACACACACACACACACACACACACACACACACACACAATGTGTATAGCACATGTGTATGTGTATAGGTCCAAAGTGTATAGCAGAAACAGAAAACTGCCTGTGGGTCACAGGCAGTAAGATATTTATGCCATTGAATTTGTTTTGGTTGCAGGGGCAGATTGTAATGTAGTGAAAACTGTAGTAACACAAAAGAAAAAGTAAATAAATGAAAATGAATTCTTCCAGTGTTCTAAAGTTTTGCTGTATGTACTGATACTGTATATACTGTTAGTAGTTTCTACGCTGAGTCAGTATATACTATTTCTTTTGACCAATAATTATAATTCGTTATATATGAATTGTTAACTAACAAGCCTAAATTGAAGGATGTGAGGCTTTGAAATATCACTTGAGGTTTAAATGCTTTTAAACACCTATGAGCACACACACCATGCGTGCAAGAATTCACAATATTCAGAATTTGATTCAGTATATTATATATTATACATATAATCTTTTTCCAGTACAGCAAAAACCTTTATGTTCCCTTGTCTGCAGTTTTACCACATACAGTTTTCTCTGCTAGGCAGCTCCCCAAAAAACTGACAGGGTTGTCTTCTTACCAGTTTGTATATTGGTAGACAGGCAGATACCCAAATGTAGAAAAGTAACAAGGGCGCACAAATCAACACGTGTAGCCTATTTTTTTGGACTTTTAACCGACCAGCGATGGTGAGAATTTTAATAGTCACAACAAGCTTTTTAAATGGAATCAGTCAACTTTCAGAATGTGTGTCAACACGCTACACAACTGCACACCAACCTGGCTGGAAAAAGCACTATATTAAGTAAACAGGAAAATAGGAAAAATGATACAAGAGAAACTTTCAGAATCTACAGTAAACACTGCACTCCAAACATACACAGCTTAGAAATGTACACAGAAAGAGCAACCCTGCCACATACACACTGTGCTTCTTCCATGTGCAGTAACACCAGGATCTGTGTGATCTAAGAGGATTCTGCTAGCTTTGATATTTGAGAAAGGAACCCACCTACAATGTGCATTTCTCACTGCATCTTTCGTCAGGTGCAGAATGTTTAATTAGTGCTAATTCCAGTTAAGCAGGGTCACATCTCTCACTGAAGAACAGAAGGAGCACGAAATGTTCTTATTTTCTTCTAGAAAATATGACAAATTCAGTGACTGATGGCACACTGCACATTTTACATGCAACAGCTAAAAACAATAGAAGTAGCTACACAGCCACGGAAAGAGAGGCATTCAGGTATTAGCAAGCAGGATGTGCTTTGAGTTGTAGGAAACATTTAATTGACAAGCAGTTAAATGAGAATTTTACATTTTATGTGTGTGTGTATATGTGTGTGTGTGTATACATTCATATTATGCAGAAAACACCCCACTCCCCACACTTTTACTGCAACTTGGGGATATATTCACATTTCAGGTCAAATGTGTGTATCTGATCTTCTAATCTTCTAATTTCACCACCCTATCTCACCCCCACCTCCCCAACTCATCCCAAAAGTACTGGATGGAGGTTCATGTTCATTTGCTCTAGAGTCCTATTCTATTGGACTATTGAATAGACAGGCTGTGTCAACGTAAAGGAGCTGAATGCATTCATAAGAAGGGGTGTCCACAAACATTTGGACATATAGCGTATTTAATGTCAGTAAATAAATGTAAAGATGCAGCTTGTTTAATTGGGTTCTGTTTGTTTAGTTGGCAAAGTTGGCACTGAAGTCTCTAAAATATTGTTTTGGGCAATGCTATATATGTTATTCCGCAGTAAATATCCGTTTAAGATTCATTAACAAATGGATGCAGTTTAAGGCGAGTGTGTGAGGGTGTAGGCTTGCCGTTTGCTTGATGCTAATTGGGGTGGTAGAGCTGTGTGCCTCGTAGCAAAACAAAAGAAGCAAACCTCACAGAAACAAACATGCCTTTGCTGATTGACTGCATTTGGGAAGAGGGGGGAAACCGGGAACATTTGATAATTTGCCAAACTATTCCTTTATGGTCAGCATTGAAAAGCTGTTTCAGAAGGATTGAGGAAGTGTTGTGCCAAACGTTGTGAAATCGTTCTTAAAGCGTTTGGAGAGCACTGCGGCATCTGAGCTGTGAAAGTGGGTCAGAGGATTTGGATTCTGGTTCTGTATAATTGTTCTGTTTTGGAATGTGTGTGTGTGTGTGTGTGTGTGTGTGTGTCAGTGTTTATCCATGCACACATATCTACCAACCCCAACAATTTATAACTACACTGGGAATTAGTCACATAGTGTCTGGGAGCAAGTTGTAGTGCTAGAAATGTTCCAAAATGTCATTTTACTGTTTTTTTTCTTTTTCTATCCACATCAGGAAGGAATGTAATTGAAATTGAGGAGACAGGGCATGGGAGAGAAGTGGGAAGAGAGAGTTAGGAAGAGTGATGGAGTGAGAGAGAGAGAAAGAGAGACTTACTCAATTATTTAACAACTAGTGTGACATGCTGGCAAAAAAAAAGAGTCTCAAGGCTCTAATGATGTATACTTGATGAAAGTAAACTTCCTACACACATGCACACACACACACACACACACACTTGCTGGGTTCTCTTCATTAGCCTTATCAGAGGTCAGATTGCTTCACATAGTAGAATTGCTTTGATCTGGTAAACGTAGACAAGACATTTAACAAGGAACACTGTGAACACATACACACACACACACACACACACAGACACACACACACACACATACATAATATGCACTTACCATTTGTTTTGTTGTGCAGTGCCGGTATTGTAATGCATCCCTCATGTTACAATCTATATGGTGTAACGGGTGGCTTTATATAGAACTGCAGTGTAGTGTAGATTGAGTTACTGTACATATAGTTGATGAGGGATGTATTGTGGCCATGTTCAGCTGATTTGCATACTGGTGAGCCCTTTGTGGCCACCTGTAATGTAGTCTTTATTGCAGCTGGTTGAGAAAATTGTTATGCGAATATGTGTTTTATGTGAATGACAGTTTGTGCTTGTATGTTATGTGATGTTTGTATATGCTGGCTGTCTGGCAGGCTTTGGTAATTCCCGCCAGCTTCCCTAACCCTTTAGTAGCTCTTTAGCTAGACACCAGGAATTAGAGCTACATGCTGTAAAAGTGAGCAAAGCTTCCAAGAAAAGAGCATTTCTGTTTCATTGTGCTTTTTTGCTTCAGCCTCCTTCTGCCTATTGGCTCAGCCTTGCTGGTCTAGAGACTATAGCCCATCTGCTGAAGCACAGTTTGTTATAGTCATCCTCTAACCCTTCATTAAAGCAGCTGTTGGCTGGAAATTGTTGGTAGTGGACCTAGGACACCATATGGACAGAATTATTGGGACACCTGATCATTTATTGAAATAAAGGGTATTAAAAGTAGTTTTTTTGGAGTAACCGTCTCTACTGCCCAGAAAAGACTTTCTACTAGATTTTGATTTGATTGCATTTATCATCATGTTGAATGATCACTACTTAACCTCAACTCCCAGAAGTATTGGATAGAGCACATTCATTCCAGAGAACACAGTTCTGCTGCTCCACAGCTCAATGCTGGGGAGGGCGTGGCTTTATACCTTTATGCCTGGCATGTTTATCAGAAAGTACTTCTCTACAGGGACTAGAAACACAGTGTGCACATCTGTGTCAGCAGTGCGTGCAACCTTAAGTTGCTGAATGCACTGAATGCATTAATTTGAAGGGGTGTCCACAAACATTTCGACCTATAGCGTAGCTCATCAACAGTGGTGCTGTGGTCAGAAACTATCACAATGATGAGTGAGGTTGAGAGATCAATTGTGCATTAAAGCACATAGACGACAATGTCTACTAGTAGATCTTTTATAGTGACCTGTAAAGAAGGTGTTTCTCATAAAGTGGCCAGTGAGTGTAGGTGTAAAAGTGACTCTATGACTTGATTGGCAGGTTTAAAACTAAATTACAAAATTATCAAAGCATATGTTTGAAAATCATTGGTAGTTTTGTGTTTTATATTAACTTTATGCACATTCTTCAGGGCTAACAGACTTTCTGGGAATGCATAGTTAGATTAACAAGTCTAGTGAATGATGAAAGTTGAAGGGCATGTTGCGCATCTCAGGTCTAGATATCAGAAGAGCAAACAACTACAGACATCTGCAGTAGCAGCAGCAAATTATGTTTAAATGATTTAACAGTTTTATGCTTGTACGAGTCAATCATCAGAGCCACTTAGATGACAGTGGGGATCTGCTTACTTCTATTACAGCATTACAGATGAATTGGTAAGCTCCAATAAAAGATAGCTGATTAACAGAAACTCACTAAAAGTGCTAAGAAATAAATATATAAACAATTTTTAGGGTATTTTACTGTATTTGCAGTATAGTAAAATAGCAAAAAGTGCACAGCCTGTCTATTTGCATGCACTCCACCTAGATTATGTGTCTGTAGCACACCAATAAAATCACAGAATTGCCCATCTGAGATTTGGAGTTTGGAATCTGACAAATGGATGAGCAAGGAGACCAACTGATGTAAAACCAGCTTTGTGTTAGGATCATTAGTCACCGCATACATCAACAATTTTTTTTTTATATTCTTGAGTGTGTTTGTGTGGATACCTTCTGAAACTTGCTTGATGTTACTATGTGGATTTAAAAAAAAAACACAGATGGTATAAGTGCTTAAGTGTAGATCTGTACCAGAAAAGGATAAAACCTTTCTTAAAACCTTTGTCGTTATCATCTACATTTAACCTGTAGTTGCCATCTAAAGGTACTATTTGCACTAAATGTTTACTATATATGCATGTAGTTATTATGTATTACAGCTGACAACTGACAGTAACTTCAAAGTTTTTATGTATCAATGCTGGTTTCGGTCAGAACAGCTTCATATCGGTTGGGCCCTTATATACAGACAATATACAATTATGCATAGTATTAAGTAAGCAATGAGAGTTCTTGTATTAAGGATGGAATATGGCCTTAGGGGAAAGTCTGCGCAGGTGATGCCACTCTTCAGGGTTTTTACTCTTTGGAGGAAAACTTTACAAGAGAGAATGACCGGGGTGTGAGGGGTCATGATTTCCCCACATGTTTCTTCATCCTGGACAAGTACAGTTCTGTAGGGGGGAGGCAGGAACTGTTTGATGGTGAATCAATCTCAGCCCAGTTTTGCACAGCCCAGCGCGGACCCTCTTAAATAACATTCAGATGTCCAAAATGAAGTGTTTACTGCTGCAAACGAACTTTTTTAAACTCCTAAAGAGGAGGGAATGCATGCATATTTAATCACCAAAGTCTACAAGGACCTTCTCAGTGTAATATAGTTCACTTATTTTTTGTTTTTTTTAAATAAAGTTTTACCACAATTTCTTTTTAGAGTTTTAACAGGGTTTTCAGTAGGGCAGGGGAGGTCAAGTTCCACAGTTTTTTTCATAGCTAGCAGAACTATCAGATAGCATGCAGGAATATTGATGAAGACAAATCAATTGACCCCACAAGCTGCAGAGGTCTAAAAATAAAGGAATAAAAAAGGGAGGATGGATTAGCGGGTTATATAAAGAACAAAAGTGAAGGGCCGAGAGCAGCATGTAGGATGATAAATTATTCAGTTGTACGGATCATAAGAGGAGATCGCTGATGAGGGAGAGGCACCTGCCAGCAAGTTTCTGGTTGCGCAGTGGTTTTATTTCCTTACACACCACACCCCTACCACACACATCTGCTCATAAGCACTATTTGAATTGAATCGGTTTATCAGAGGGACGCCTGTAATAAAATAATAAAAAAATAAATCTCTCGCATCCGGATGAAAATTAAATCACCACAGGATGAGTGGTTTGCATTAGGCTTGCATCACATGATCATGCTCCCTTCATACAGTTTGCATCCAAATGGTCAAAGAGCCAGCACAGTAAGGAAGACACTGGGGTGAAACAAGGTCCAACAACTATTAATATCTATATAATATGTAATATTGCTACATATATTATATAATATATAATATCAATATATAATTTATATATAATATAAATATATAATTGTCATATTCTTTTCTGACAAATCAAAATACAGCTCCCAAACTAGTTAACTGTTAAATTATTCCATACATTGATTAAATAGGGATCTACAGTGTGAGCAAAGCACACTCATTTGCTCCTAAAGTAATCCACCACTTTATCATGTGTGAATCAAATCATGCAGATATTTTTAGACGATGCCACAGGAAAATTAGCCTGTGTGGCTGATTGTACAATTGTACAACAATAGGGATGCCCCAATCCGATCCAGCGGCATATTTTAATGGACTGAGGATCGGCTGTTTTAATCCCAGTCCAGTTTCGATTCTTTGTTTTCACCACAGTGTTTAGACCATCATTATCTGGTATTCTCAAGGCTTCAATAATAAATACAAAAGGTAAATAAAGAGTTTAGAGTCTGCAGTGTGGAACTATTTTACAGTGGAACCTAAAAACAGAACATAAAATGAAACTTTATAAAAAGTATTGCTGAAATGCACTGTTTTACTAGCGGGAGAACCACACGCCTTTCTTTGTTTTTAACCAGCACGGAACATCGCAAACAGAACCGGTTGAAGGCTGACGCTACTGCTAATACACACACTATTGAAATCTATGTCGGAGCACCTTCACCACACTGTTAAAGTTATTTCACATCAGTAGTCAACAAACAACAAGAGATATCAGTCCAGAGTATGTAGCACTGCACACACCCATGCACACACACACACACACACACACACACACACACACACACACACACTCAACTTGATTGCAGTGTTTTAAAGGAGCTGGGAGCTGAACAGCCCGGGAAGTGAGTCAGACTGGATTATAAGATGCTAAACACACTATGAAAGTCATTTTAAGAAAAGTCTCCACTAAACTAAATCAGGCAGTCCAGGATGTCTCATTATAGAAACTGATACTAAAACTAAAGTGATTTTACTGAATGTATTAATGCAGCACATCATCTTCATTAAGTGCAAGCTGCGTAGCATCATCACATGGACTCATTTTAGAACAGAATTATATCCTAAGCCGTGGATCGAGTTGAAAAACTTTCGCAGACAAGCGGTACTCATGTGCACTTTTCATGAGACAGCCTGTCAACAATGAGGGTGAGTATAGGGCTATGTATGTAATGCTAAAGTTTTACTCACATTTATTATTCAAAAAACATTCTGATCAAGGATTTCTCTGCATTGCTATCTCCGAGGGATCCTTCTTCTCCAGAAAACAAGCACTTGTTTCTTTGCTTCTCTCTGCATCTTCTCCTTCTTCACTTTGCAAAACTTTTTATTAGACGGATGCTTGCATTTCTCTTATTGCTGGAGTTCTTATATACACTGCGCTGCCGCAACACACGGCCTGTTCCACAAACACCAGCCTCCAGAAAACACCATATTAATGTAGCTAACTCAATGAGGGCACATATGTATGTCTCCCAGTAACTCTGTGGCAAACCATAATAAAAAAATGCCAACTGACAATTCTAAGAGAAATCAGGACATTGTTAATATATAGTCCTTTGTAGTTAACTAACCTTAGTTGAAATGTCAGCTATCTGAAAAGGCTGTCTAGCTACACAGTGTGTGAAAGATGTACATATTTGTGAGAGAGTTCATGAATGACTATGATTAAGATGAAACTGGCTTCTTGTTAGAACTATCAGTTCACCTGAATGGTGTAGAAGTTACATTGTGAATGAATGAATGTTGCTGCAGAACTAAGAAATAGGATGCCACCTGTGCAACAAGTCCAGTCGTGAACTTCCCTCGCTACTAAATATTCCACTGTCAGCTATCAGTCAACAAAGTGGAAGAAATTCTGCAGAGTCAATCGCTGTGGACCTCCAACTTCATGTGGCCTTCAGATTAGCTCAAGATCATCATGCTGGCAATCCGATGGATGAGTCTGGATTTGGCGGTTGCCAGGAGAACAGTACTTGTCTGACTGCAGTGTGCCAAGTGTAACGTTTGGTGGAGGGGGGATTATGGTGTGGGGTTGTTTTTCAGGAGTTGGGTTCGGCCCCTTAGTTCCAATGAAAGGAACTCTTAATGCTTCAGCAGACCAAGAAATTGTGCCATTTTCATGCTCCCAACTTTGGGGTACCAGTTTGGGGATGAATTAGAGCAGAGACTGAGAGCCAGGCCTTCTCGTCCAACATCAGTGTCTGACCTCACAAATGCGCTTCTGGAAGAATGGTCAAAATTTCCCAGAAACACGCTCCTAAACCTTGTGGAAAGCCTTCCCAGAAGAGTTGAAGCTGTTATAGCTGGAAAGGGTGGCCTGACCTCATATTAAACCCTATGGATTAAGAATGGGATGTGGCAGGTTCATATGCGTGCAAAGGGAGGTGACCGAATACTTTTGGCAATATAGTGTTTGTGAAACAGGTATATAAATAAACTCCTATCGACTTTTACCACTGCTGGTAGACCTGTATGACTGTATGCTTCTGCAATACATCTGCAAATTTAACTACTTCCATTACACTAGGGTCTTTGGCATGCCCAAATGCAGTCACTCATTTTTGCTAACATCTGCATCCTGTCACACACCCTGCAGGGAGTCATAGCCCCGCCATCTACAGTAGCCTAAAGGTACTACTACCTCAAACAAGCAAGGTGACTCATTTTTGATCAGGGGAGCTTATGGTGCTTTTACATTTTTGGGAGGTACATTTGAGAATCCTGACCCACTAAATAAAAACAGACAGTGTTTTAAAGAACGATGTGTTTTCCCTATTTTTAAATGAATGCATTTAAAAAAAATTCATAACAATACAATACTGATATCTGTGATCATATGTACTTATAGAAATTTGATATTGAGTCCTCATATTTGATCAAGGCGTCCTCTCTCTCTGTGCTGTCTTCACTTTTTTCCATGCTGACACATGGGAGGTAGTTAAGAGAGGGTTAGCTAAGAGTTGGATGAGGGTATCTTGTTTTTTAAGTGTGTAAGGCTGTACAGATTTGTCGCTGCAATGTTAAGAGAGCATAAGAAATGTGTGAGAAAGTTGTGTATCTCTACGGAGCTGCAAGCCTCTTGCTGTCTTCTGTAACAAAGTCCTCGGGGAGGTTGGCCAGAGAAGGAATTCAGACATTGATGATATCAAGGAGCGTTCTGTTTTTCCTGGGTTCACTGCATCAGCATAGACTGCTGCTCATGAAGAATGAACTTTTTGAGGGCACTTAATGAAAAGAGATGAAGAAAGATCTTGTGATATTCTGTATCATCTTGTTCTGTTAAAGAGCCATTGAACATTTAGACCGCTTGGTCCCATCGAAACCACCAACAACTGACACAAGCATTCACTGTCGGTGAAATACAATGAATTGTAAACATGCTTTACTGTGTGAAAAACATTGTCTGTCTGTAAAATGTTTGGGGGGCGCCTAGCATTTCATAATGTTTTTAATACCTGAGCCTGTTGTCTTAAATAACCATTAAATTACCCTGAACACTTGATTTTGCCTTTAGATTTCGACTGGCAGAAGTCATACCTTGGGAATAGTGCAATTTGCCACATTGTATCTTGTTGCGCTGCCTTTCAGGTTGTTTAACCACATTTGGCTTTCAATAGTTTTTAACATAAGCTTTGAACAATAGATTGGAAAGTATGATTGTTCTAGGCAGATGTGTGCTGTTCATACCAAAGAATAACACAGATCTACAAAATGTACCCGAAGGGTAGTATATTTTGTAATATTTTGTATGTTTTATGTTATGAACTCTTACTTAATTGAGAAGTAGTAGTGAAACTCCTCAAATACTGATTTCAAAAGAGTTTTGTCGAGCTGTAGTCTAAGACAGTAACACAACTAAAACAAGTAAGAAGTGTTGCTAAAGCTGCCCTTCTAATACTCCAACCCAACACAGTGATGTGAAGCTCCAGCTGGTGACTTTACTCCCTCTGGTGGTTAAATAAATAAGAAATTTCACTTTCATGACAACCAGCATAAACCTAAATAAACAGACAGAATGTTAGGTATCAGAAAGTCTCTTATACACTGTTACAGACAAGGTTCTGGGTTGATATGTCATAGCAGGTTAAAGTAACTAGCTTTGAATCTCAGTGGATTTCTGGTATGTTAGAGTTACAAAATGCTGATTTCAATCTGAAAAAATGTCAGGCCTTAAGTCAGCAAAAATCAATGTCCAGTTAATGTAATTGACCAAGTTCAAATGCAGCCTATGATAGCGGTCACTAGGTGGAAGCAGCCATTAAACATGGTAAATAGATTTAATTAGGTATAAAGGACAATTTTGAGCTGGTCAACAGTAGTGAATTATGATGTATGTGTCAGTTATAATGAACTGCAGTCATCTTCTACTTTCATTTTCACCTTACATTAAGATCAAATGTGGCTTTAGGCATCAGAGTGAAGGATGTTGGTCTTAAATATAGGAATGTAAGATCTGATCTCATCTTTTGTAATGGATCACCCAGGCCAGGGGTCCTTGTGTCTGAAATTTAACGTCTTTAACTGTTCCATGAAGTTATTATGAATCATAGGCTGATGTATAACTAAAGTAAGGGCAAAGGTATGACCACTATGACCTGTGGATCTCTGTTTCGCATCATGGGGCATGCTGCCTGCCATCCTCAGCCGGAGCCTGAGAGAGCACAATTGGTCTTGCTGTCTTTGGTCGGGTAGATGGCTCGCTCTCTCTCCCCCAATCACTTTAGTGTGATGCTGGCCGGCACAGGTGTCTGCTAGCAATGCATCAGAACTAGGTACCTGGCACTGTCCTCTGAGCCTGTTGGTTGCCTAGTGATGTTGCATTGGCGGCAGTTCAAAAAGAGGCATGTGTCCCTCCTCACCCTCCCAGTGTTGGGAGCATTACATGTGACTGAGGAGGGTACTAACGAGTGGGATGTGTAATTGGCTGTCTATAATTGGGGAGGGCAGTTGGGTAAAAACGAAAGAAAAAAGAAAAGAAAAATGGTCTCTTTCTGTTTAGCTGTGATCTCCTTTGATGAGTTGAGTTTTGATGAATGCAGTCCTATTGGGATGAAATTAGTTACACATGGGGAGATGGGGTAATTAAATTATCACTGGTATATCTCAGTGAATCTAGTCCCCTCTGAATGTTTTTAGGAAAGTGGTCAGTGAGTAGATGTACAAGGTAGATATGTATAATAAAATAACTGGTGAGGGAGTTTCCATCATCAGGCATGGCTAAGGTGATTGAGCTGTGGATTTGTTGGCTGAAGGAGCTGCATTTTGATCTCTCAGGTGTAGTATATCAGCATTCAGCTATCCAGCCATGTGTGTTCAAATGCAGCACTGCTGGGTCTGATGTGTTCTCTGTAATTAGTGCTGACACTTTAGAGATTGCTACTGTGAGTAAGCATAAAGAGAAGGTTCTCGCATTGACGGTGCAGTGTTTTTCTCATTCATCATAGCCTTGAACATGTGTACAAAGTGGTAGTGGTGCACATGTTTAAAGAGAGGCTGAGCAGATTTCAGAGGACTATTCACTGGTGTGCAGTTTGAGTATTTGTGTGCATGTTCAATGAAGTGCACAGTGCCAGGTGGCTTGTGTGTGTGTGTGTGTGTGTGCGCGTGTGTGTGTGTGTGTGTGTGTGTGTGTGTGTGTGTGTGTTTTACTGAATGCTGAGCTTTGTACAACCTTGAACTGATTAAAATCAAGGCAGTATTTCATGAAAAGTGGAATATTCACATAACTTAAAATGTTTAATATTGTGTGGAAACAAATTCCTACACCACATACATTCCTCAGCACATACAGCCCTTTTATGGATACCAACCACATGTTTACATATATCCGCCTGTACAGTCTATAAAAGTGTAGCTGCCCTGCCCAATCACACTGAAGTTCTAAGGCTGTTTACACTGGGCTTTCATACATACTTTTGGTGAACAGATTTGGTTCATGTTTCACTTTAATTGCACGAATAAGGCAGGTGTAATTGTAATTGGATTAAGAGTTGGTCTGAAACAGATCCTGTCCACATTTAACACAAGTGTAAACGGGCTGCGTCTTGATTCCATCTGGTAAGTGGATATGTCTGTTGGGAAAAAATGCTATGAGTAATTGTTTTCTGTCTTGGTCTTGGCCTCTTTCACTCAGTTTCTTGCTCTTTCGATCTCTGGTTTGTGTGTGCACTCGTGCTTATTTACTGCCATTACAGGAATGTGAGAACCATCCAATGTTCCACTGAGTTGTAGAACTGCCACCGTAACTGTTCACAGTCTCTCTATGAAGGACATTTTTGATGAGAAACCATTGTTTACAGGAAGTAAAATAGCAATGAAGTACTTGTTGATGTTTTTTTTTACGTGGGGAATGTAAAATCGGATCTAATCTGGACACACTGAAGAGACATTTTAGTGATATGTGTAAACAGAATCCAGTCAAAGTAGATCCAGATACTATTCAGATACTTAAAGCAAGTTAGTGTTTCAGCCTGGCAGGTTTTGGGTTGAAGCTCAATACTGGCAGGAGCAATTCTATCTTTTTGTGCCTGTGTGTGTAGTTCTTGGACTTGCCAGAAGATGGCAATACTTAACCAGGTGGAGAAGGTGCTGTCCAATACAGGTACCAACAATCACGAAAGGTTAAATTAGACATCTTGTGAACCTCATGTGAAGCTTTTTTAATAACCTTCTCTATACTTCTGTGCTTTCAAAGGTCGTGCAAAGGTGCAATTATAGCCCATCCTGGCGGTTTGCCACTTGAAGCATATTACACTAATTACCTTTATCATGAAGACCACAAGTTACCTACTGTTAGTGCTGTCAGTGTTTTTAAGTGGGCATTTTTGCTATTAAGTGACTTTTTATTAACTACATGCTTCTGCTAGAAGTAAGTAGTTATAGGCGATCTCTGCTAATCTGCTAATAGCTCCCCATAATCAAACCCAGACCCTTCACATTAGAAACTGACATAACGAAACTGTGAAGTCAGATCAGAGTGCATTTATGTCTACAGGCTCCTGGGCCTTCTGTTTAAAGAGGTTTGGAAAAAAAACAATAATCATAATGCATCAAAATCAGTGTGAGGCTAAACTGCTAACTTTGTAGATGAGGCAAATTAAAGAGGCTTGATCAGTATTGGAAAATTGAGGAGAGGAAAAACGTAAAGACAAACACACACTCAAAAGTAACTCCCCCTCTTTTAACTCCTCCTTGTTAAGCCGAATTTTGAAAAACGTGAATGAAATCGGTATGGTTACAGGATCATTGCACATCTGGCAGTCCAGCATTTTCTGCTAATTAGGTATGCTGTTTGATCTGCCGGCGCACCAAACCCACTGATCTCTGTTACACTGAGTGTATATTACTGTGGGTGTACCAGACTGAGTGGGCCTAAGGCTAGAATAGAGCATACCCCTTTCTTCTGCCCTTCCCTTTTAAAAAAGATTTTCCCCCATTTTCTCCCCAATTACCCAACCCATACATATTCTCCCTCTATCACAAGCAGTGCTCCTAACACTGGAAGTGTGAAGAGCGACACGCGTCTCCTCCGTTACATGCACAGTCTGCCACCGCCTCTTTTTCCAAACTGCCGCTGTTGCTACGGCTTTGGAAAACCAACACACTTGGAGGAAAGCATGGTGTACTCTGCCCATCAGACATCAGCACCGGAGAGTATTGCAATGATGTGGGGAGAATGTGCTGTCTGCCCACCCTGGAGGGGGCCAACTGTGCTCTGTCAGGGCCCCGGCTGCCGATGGCTACCAGTATGACCGGGATTTCAGACAGCGATCGCCTGGTCACGGTGGCAGCACTTTAAATTGTGACTTTATCCAAAGCCTTTTTAAACTAGTATGTTAAAAAGTCCTTCAAGAAAGACGGTGCCAGTGTAACCCTGAGGAAAGTTTGTGAGCAGAACCATGTTTTTTTCAAGTCAGTAAAGTAATAAAACTTTGCGATGTAAATCTTGCAAGAGACTGAACATATACAAAGTATATTACATTACATGGACATGTATTGAGATTTTGTCCAGCAAAGTAATTTCTATTGGTGCTATTGCATTTATGCAGTGTGGCAGAGTGGTGTTTGATTGAGGATTCGAGTAGATAGGGGCGATATGTAAAAGCAATTTAATGTTTTTTGTTGTAGATAGGAAAGTGCTGCATCTTCCACTGTATAGACAAAAGTATTGACACTTGCTCATTCGTTGTTTCTTCCGAAATCAATGAGATTCCAAAGAGTTTATCCTGAGTAACTGTCTCCACTGTCCAGTGAAGGCTTCTAGATTGACTAGATCTGCTAGATTTTGGAGCATTGCTGTGAGGATTTGGTCAGGATGTTGGATGGGCACCACCCGATTCCCTTCCCAAAAGTATTGGATGGAGCACCATCATTCCAGAGATCACAGTTAGACCACAGTGTTTTAGACTAGTAGTTTGCATCATATTAGTTGGTGGATATGAGCTTCCCTTATTTGTTAGCTACTGTATATTAGCCTCGTAGCTCCAGTGCAACACATAAGATGTTAGCTACATTTGGGTTTGTTTGTTTTGTTTTTTTTTTGGGGGGGGGTGTTAATTTGAATTATCTCCAAACTATTCCTTTACCTATGGTTTTAACAATGTGAATAAGTGTCCATTTGGACGAGTGGCCTTCTGAGTACACTGCAGCACACCCTGTTTCTGCAAGTATTTACGTAGACAGACAGACAGAAGTGCAAAATTGCATCAGTCTAAACAGAACTATACAAGCCTTTATAAAGTACTGTTAACAAACATCATCAAGACTTTGTGTGGTTAAATGATAGTGAATATTTACATATGATATTTGAGTTTTTTAATAGTGAATGATTGCTGTGTTCCTAACTATAGGCTGTACCCAAGAAAAAACATGTTTCTCAGCTGTTCTGTAACTGAAGAGTGTTCCCTTCAGGAACCTACAACCCTCAATGTGTGGAACAACTGTGCATAGCGAGAAAATACAGCTTGACAATTTACACTGACATATAATGAAATGTAAAGTATCATTTGTAAACATTCATATAGGTAGGATTTTAACACTTATAGCAAGGTTAGATCAGTTAGCTGTGGCATGCCCACACAGCCTGTTCAGACTCTTTCAGATGTTTCTAAGTGAGTTCTGAAGATGAGCCTTAAGATGAGTGTCCAGTGCTGGCATGGTCTGTCATACTTCTGCGAACACACCTACTATTTACGTGTGTGTATTGTTCTATTAATAACGGCTTTATCTCTGGCTTAAATAAACATTCCATGAAAACGTCAGTAATTCAGTTTGCGATTCCCTGAGGTGAAGTCAAAAGTAGAGGAATTTGGGCTCTGTTCCCCAGGCGCGGTGTGTTGCAGTAATAACCATATGCAGTGAATGATTTATGAAAGAAGCTTCCTTTGATTTCTCAATATAGAAACCATACACATCTGCTCCCTGGCAGAGATGATGCAGGGTGCACAGTGCCCTTGTGAAGAATGAACTGCATTTGTAGATCCAGTTTAGCCAGACTACAGAGTGGAAGAAGGTAATGATTAGTTTAAGGTGAAACATCTGCACAGGTTCAGATCAGCTCTCTGCGTCCAGTCTAGTCCTCATCTCCATATTGGGTCAGATAGAACCGCCCAAAGTAATAGGTTGCTATAATAAGATTTGAACTAAATCTCATATCTGTTTACACTGTTTATATCTGTTTTCTGTTATTATATATAAACATTGTAAATATGTGATTTATTAGCATTTCTACTGATCCAATCATTGTGAAATGTCTACCCGATCTAGTGTTTTCATAATTTCTGAAAAGTATGTACAGTATGTTTGTGAGTGACAGAAATTTGTATGTGTATGCGTGTGTAAAATATGATACCAACGTTTTACCAGATAGATCAACAATTTAGCAGTTTTACCAGAGAAAGTAGCCAAAAAATGATCTTTTGGCTATTTTCAGTTAGGGTTCAGTGAGGTTTAGAATTTATCTACGGTCATAAAGGTGTTGTTGTGGAACTACCTAACAAAGTGTAAGTATGTGCATGTGTGTGTGTTGCATGCTTGAGTTGCTGTTTTTCATTACAGAGTGAGGGCAAGAAGAATGCTCTTCTGTAAATGCTCAATCGCTCTCTCTCTCTCTGTCTGCCACTAATACAACCTCTCACCCTTTTATTGGTCCCTGGTTTCTGACTTTGAACCCTCACCCCCCGCTCTGTCATGACTTTTCTCCCTCTTTCATTGCTCAAGTACCTCACCTACATCATTCTTGTTATTTTTTCTCTCCGCTTCTACAGCCCAGGTCAATTATGAGACTCAACAGAAGCCACTATCCAGCTACTGTGTGTGTGTGTGTGTGTGTGTGTGTGTGTGTGTGTGTGTGTGTGTGTGTGTGTGTGTGTGTGTTTTACCTCCTTTCATTTTTTTGGTTTAAATCACTATGCTGTTTTTTTTTCAGTGAGCTACAGAATAGAATAGATTTAAAGTACTGCTACTAGTCTATAAATCCAGAATACATTTGTGGTCTGCTTAAAAGAACATACACAAAGTAGATCACCTACACAGCGGCTCAAAAGTTTTTGAACACCCCTAATGACTTTCTTACTGCCACTCCACTTGTCAAACCTGCATCTAAAGTGAAGATATCAGGCCGAACGTGCAGAATTTTCTAAATGCAGTAGAGTGCATAGTAACACAGTCTGTTTCAACACTGCTTTTATACAAACCAAAAATGTGCACATTTGAAAATTGAAGAAACCATTTAAAAGCATAATTTACTTCCATTGATGCAGATAGAAGGTGTTAACCAATGCATTTCAAAGTACAACCTCCTTTTTTAAATGTAATTTAATTTTGTTTTCCCTGCTTACTTTTAAGTCACTGTACCATTTCAGGTTATGTTGTGGAGGTGAAGCTCTTAAACATCAATAAAAACCGTAAGAATTGTGGGTGTTCTAAAACTTTTGACTGGTAATGTAGATTTCTGGATATGGGTCAGCTAGTCAAGCCCAGAATCAGAACTAAATATTAGCATTTAGCTTCTATGCAACAACTGGAACCGAAACCCAGAAGGCCTTAATTTCAGAATCAGTGAATGAATGAATAAATCAATCAATCAATGAATAAATAAATTAATTAATAAATATTCTAATTTGTGCACCTTATTCTTGTTTTGTTTTTTGTTTTCAGTTTGTTTTTTTTTTTACTTTAAGATGTATGATGTACAGGGCCATTCATTCTGCCCCAGGAAAAAAGGAACAGTTCAAAGACACCATTGACACAGATATGACCATGACGTCCAACTGTGCATGTCCACCAAAGTGTGGGATATGGATTGTTATGCTCAAGAACTGCATGTTCTTGTGCCTTCCTTGATTTCATCTTTGTCATTGTTGTTTTTAGAGGGGTAGCTCATGTGGAACCTTTCATTCATTCATGGCTCACAGATAAGATAACAGAGGTCTCCTAATCCAAACGCAACACAATTCAGGCAAGTCTGAGCTATACCTTCTGTTCAGACATTGCTGGTACTTATTATCTGAGAATTCAAAGAACTTTTAAGTAAAGGCATAGAGACACACTGGTTTAGAAGGGGGGCGGGGGGCGACACCCAAATGGACAGAGACAGCGGGTGAATTAGGACTGGACTCTGAGAACAAAGATACAAAGATCAAAAGGGAGGCCTGCATTGTTCCCTACAGCACCTCACACATGCACACATGTACACACTTGCACACAACTTCTTTTGGCTTTACTCTTTCCCCACACACACATAAACACACAGAGTGTGCAGTGTGGCCCTCAAATTGCCTCTCATTATCTTCATAGTCTTATATCACAGCCCAGCTTGCTACGCTAAAAACATAAATGCTAGCCTCAGCGGCTGCAGGCCTTCAGTAAATGAAAGGTTAGAGAGGGTCAGTGGCTGCCTCAGCTATTCTAATCAAATTTAGCCATTCATAATAGTTGTAGTGTTATTGCTTCTGAAGGTTGTGTAAAGCTCAGAGGACCATCATTGCGTAAGAAAAACAACTTGGTGCTTTCCTAATACCTTTTGTATTGATTGTATAAAACAATGTTAAATTAGAATGTCAAAGAACAAAGAATGGATGTGTATATATAATATACACAGCATGGTGCTTTACATGTTGTCTTTAAGAAGAAAAAAAAAAGGTTCTGTGCCTTATTGGTAGTATCCAACCAATGGCAAGAGTGCTGGCTGTTTGCACGGTCACTGTGTTTATCACTATTTTATGTTTTAAACACATATTAATGCTTAATTAATATTATTATTATTATTATAGTTGTTGCTGTTTTGGTGATGCTAAAATGGTAGATAAAATAAATAAAAAAGAACTAAAAAAATAAATAACTGTAGATGGTGCTAAACTAGTCATCAAGTCAGACATATAATATTAATACATTTCTACACTGTCCATGAACTGAAAATACCAAAACTAACATTTATTGGCATTAGTTCATGTCACAGTGGACATTACGATTTTAAATGTAATTGACATATTTTATTTGTTTATTTTTTAATTGCTAGTTTTAGTTCTGCAATATGTTTCATGAAAGAGAATAATCTTTTTTTTTCAATAAAGTAAAGCTAATTTGATTATAGTAATATATTTGCCCCGTGTGCTGTCATAAAGTAATTACTGGGCTATTGAAACATATACTTCCCCACACAACCCAGATAATTAGCTAATAAAGGGGTCCCGTGGGAATGCAGACCCATAATCTATAGAAAATATTTGTAAATAGATCATTACATTTCATTGTTTATACATTGCTTATTGTTTCCAATATATTTTAAATATTGAAAACAGCTACAATACCTTCTGGTGTTTAGTTTATCGTTTATTTAAGCTGCGCTGTAGGTTATTATTAATTATGAAATAAATAGTATTCAGTACTGACAAAAATTGTAGTGTATATCATGCAGAGATAAACTTCTGTGACACTTTAATTATTGTTCTCTCTCTGTGTGTGTGTGTGTGTGTGTGTGTGTGTGTGTGTGTGTTTTGTACATGTGTGTTGTCTTCAAGTATGTGCATATGTGTTCCATATCAGCTCCAGGGAGAGTAGGCCAGACTCCTGAGGCAAATTATCTTGTGGAAACTTCTGGGGCACTCCACTTCCCATACAAACAGCCTCACACACACAAGCTGTTAAGATGAGGTCAGTCCCCAGAGTGTCTGAGTGCAGGGAAAGTCTTGAGAACAGGAAACGACCCTGATTCAGCTTGCTCCCTGAAAGTGACCCCAAAATACAACGTGAGCTTTAACCATTTCAGCCAGGAACAGAACGAGTATGTGTCATTATGGGTCCACAGGGTATCACACACACACTCACTCAGACAACTTAGTACACAATTCATGTGCTTGTGTCTGTTTTTTTTTTGCATTTAACTGGTTTACAGCCAGTGTGTCTGTGTAAGTGTGTCTGGAAAAAAAAAAATAACAGAAGATATTTCAGAATATTAAGATTAATCAGTCTGTAACATAGGGTACACAAACACTTATTATTATTATTATTATTATTATTATTATTAATATTGTTAACAATAATGATGATAATAATTATGTATTTGTTTATCTATTGATTTATTTCATTTGTGAATATCATACTGTAAAATTCTGTGGGTGTATTTTCCTTCTATGTGGAACCTTTTCCAAAACAGTCAAATGGCATAAGCAGACAGACACACACACACACACACCCCACACACATCCCAACAGGTGCTGAGGCGTGTGCTGTATTGTGTCCATAGAAACTGAGACACTGCTGCTTTGCCCTTGGGGCTGTGTGCATAGTGACATCATTGGCAACATGTTTGTCTGCTTTCTTTGTCTTTCCATGTCCATTTCTTGTTTTTAGGTAAATCTGTGTGTGTGTGTGTATGTCACCATGTGTGTCAATGTGTGTGTAGGTGTGTGTAAGTTTGATTCAGTACGTTTTTCAGAAAAGAATGTTCTAGTCAGCAATATGGACCTAACATTATTGTTCATTCACTATTGTTTATACCTGAAAGAGCAAAAATCAGAAAGCTATTGAGGTTAAAGTTAGGGTTAGTCTGAGGTTTAGGATTAAGTTTAGAATGTTCAATCATGCTTTATTTGAAGGCTACCTACATAAGAACTTAACATGCACTGGCATTAGTATATTATTAACAAGTATTTGTTTTTAAATAATTTATTCCCTGCTTAAGCTTGTGCTATGAAATTCCTAAAAAAGGTAGCCTTCAAATAAAAGTCCTAGGGTACCTTCACATGGTGAATCTGGCAGGTGTTCTTTGCATTGTGTCAGAATTTCATGGTAAATGGACCAATAGAAATGCTCCAAAGTGACTTGGAATAAGATTTTTTTTATACTGACTTCCATTAATAGGTTATTTCCTTCTTCTGTAAACTTTGGTGGTTTCAAAGTTTTTGCATGACAACAACAATATATCTATTATACCAATGGAACATGTGTATGACCTCATGTTCTGATCGGGTTTAAAAACAAGTGAGTCTGTGTGTGTGTGTGTGTGTGTGTGTGTGTGTGTGTGTGTGTGAAAATCAGAGAGAGAGACACAGACAGAGAAGGAGTGTTTGTGTGTGCACATTTGTGTCTCTTTGTGTCCATCTGCTCAGCAGTACTCCAGCTGCTTGACCCACACCCTCAGCTGACTCCTGATTGGCTACAAAGGGCCATGCCTGGAGAAACTAGTCTGGGCCCCTTATGGGTGCACACATTCAAACAATGGGCTGGAATCCATCCACACTGGAACTGGACCAATGCATTTCACTACTAGAACAACAAAGCTATGTGAAAATATATATTTTTCTTTGTTTGTTTTTTTTGTTGTACAAATACAAATGAAATAAATAGAGCATTCATGCATCAGGTCACTGACTAAATGGCTTAGCCTAAATGTACATAAGTATAAGGACACAAAGTCAGCAAAGTGTGTTGCATTCCCAAACACCCCAGCCCTTGCAATCTCAGGCTTTCTTTTTGAATAAAAATGACCATGCTGGAGGTTACTGTACCTTTCATATCACTTCATCATATTCTCGTAGTTTGACTACATATAAGGGCTCTAATGGCCTTTCATGAACTACAGTCATAATCGAGTTAGAAATAGCAAATAACAGATTTGGAGTACACTCCAAGTCCAGCCAAGAGTGGCTCTGTGGTCATAACGGTCAGTATGGGCATTGGGCATAATTGCAGCATCAAAAAGGGAGAAAATGTTAAAATAAATAAATAAATAAAATAAAAAATGCCCTGCTGAAAACAAACTGGATATTTTGAGTAAAACTTAATGGATATGTTGGTGCACTGGTTTTCCTCAGTACTTTTGAATTTGACCAGTTTTCTTTCTTCCTCTCCGTTAGCTGATCAAAGCCATAACATGTGCACATGTTTCTGATTCCAGCTCCTTCTACAATGCTCGGTGTCTGTTACATGTGTTAATCATTAAGAACTCATTATTCACAAATAGCCAAACTACTCACCACTCCAAAGCTGACTTCTTTTTCTCCTTCTTTATATTTGTCTCAGGGTGGGTGAATAGCATCGCTGTAAAGGTTTCATAAACCTTTCTGAAATTAAATTGATAAAAAATGCAACAGAATAAATACACAAATTTATATGAAATAATAACATGTATTATAAGGTATTAGTAAGGTAGAATGGACCTCCCTCTCCCTCCCATCGCTTAGGTGGCTGCCAGCCCTTGTGGCCGCCAGTTAGATAAAATGACAGAATTGCCTCCTGATAAGTGTGTTCAGCTGTCAAATGACGTGAAAAGAGCTTTCGCAGAAACAAAGAAAGGAAGTTTTACATAGTGGGTGGTAATTGAAAATAATAAAAAACTATGTTTGCTAGGCAAAAGTCAAAGATTAGTTTTATACAATATGAATGAAGTTACACTCTTAAAGATAAAGGTGCCAGGAAGAGCTCTTTTTCCAATACCATGAAAGACACACTGTGGGTTCCCCAAAAAACTTAGAATAGATGGTTATGTAATTACATAATGTATATCATTATCATGTGAAGATTCTGAGAGCAACTCCTAAAATTCATTTAAACGGGTTTTCCTTTTCATCTTTTTCAAACATGATTCTTGAGAATATCAAAGGTAGTTCTTCTATGGCATCACTCAAATCTTTTGAGACCTCTTTTCTCAGAGTCACAGATCTCTTGACGCTAGGACTACTCGAATTGTTGTTTGACTTATTGTGATTTTCTCTGGTTCTCATGCACCACTGAATCACTGGGTCCTCTTTGGTTGGTTTCCTTCCTTCCTTCCGTACTCCTCTGAAATCCAGTCCTGCTTTTCCTGCTAGCTCAAAACTTTGTCTTGTTCTACTGCTTTCCCTGCACTCAATGGCATACCTCCACCTTCCCTGCACACACAGATTGTGAACAGCGTGGAGCGTGTGTGTTTGCTGACTGAAGAGAGACCTTACGAGAAAGTGTGAAGGAAGAAAAGACTTTTGTTCCACCCGGACTTTTCCTCAGTGTTCAAATGGATTTAATCATGAAAAAAGACTCTTCTCTGAAGTTCTGAACTGTCCAGCTGCCTTCTTGCTTTGAATGGTTTCAGTTGCAGCAGCATGTTTGCATGTGGACTGAAGGAGCTTGACTGTGTGTGATCTGGAATAAGTGACATCCTGGTGTGAGGTTGGATGCGTGTGGGTGAGGACAATGTCAGGAGTAAGCAGGAAAGGTTCTGGAAGGCCCGGGTATTACTACAGGCTACTGGGTAGGACAAGGCTCCAGAGACAGCGCAGCCGATCCAGAAGCAGAAGTAGACCTACAAACAGCAAGGGTAAACATTATTCTGACGTTTTCTTGACTTTTTTGAAGACATAATCTTGAAGATGTCTCACCATACCATGCCTTTACATAGTACTTTTATTTACTAGAAACTACTTACAGTAAGTACTTTATAGTATTTGTAACGTAACTGCAGCTGTATTTGAGTTTCTGAGCCATGGCTTATTCATAGTAATATCTAATGTAAAAGCTTTTCATGCATTACTTACCAGCACAACACAGATGCACCGGCTCATGCATTCCAGGGTAAGTTAACATACTGCTGTTACTTCAGACATTCACCCAGTCCTTCTGTGAGCAGTACTCTAACAATGGCAGTGCAGCATTTCCTCAACTTTGTTGCTCTAGTCCACCAGATGCTTTAAGTTTTTTTTGTAAGTCAGTGGACTCGGGTTACTCTGCTATTGTGTGAGTTGAGTCCACTGAAGCTCCTCTCAAATGCAGGCAGTCTATTCTTTTATGTTGACTTTGTGTTGACCTATGACATCTAACTGACTTCAGTATTAGACTTCACAGACCGTGAGCTGCACGGTCTAAAGTTGAATTGACCTGTACAGTGTTTGGGGGGTATTTGTTGTTGAGGTATTTGTTGTTGCGAATTTCAGTGATTTTAGACTCTTAGCTTGTCCAGAAGAAGACAAAGCAGAAGGGTTAGATGTCTCAGTTGTGTGTGTGTATGGGAGAGTAGGCTGTTTTTTGCTAAATACCTGAAAAGTCATTTAGCATGATTACGAATAATTTTTACACGAATAGGCTTCCCATATCTGCTACAAATGAAATCATAAACTTTCTTTCCAGCACATTCTGTTTCATTTAAGCTGCGTTCTATGTGTTAGGAGTGCAAATGTTACAACTAACCCCATGAGTGGTTTAAATGTCTAGCAAATCAATATAAACATAGTTAATTAAATGAATAAAACTAAGCCCTGCCATGCGAAGGCTGTACTTTTGTCTGGCTTGCTGCCAGTGTGAGTTGTAGACATGCTTTTCATAATGATGCTGTTTAACTGACATCATTATGATCAATATACAGAGCACGCAAAAGTTTGTGAAATACACTGTGTGTCCAAATGTTTGTGGATACCACCAGTGCATCCAGCTACTTTAATAAGAGGCACAGATGTGCAAACAGGCACACACACAGCTTGTCTGCCAATAGAATAGATAAACAGCAGAGCAGATAAACATGAACCTATTTGTGCCAAATGCCAGACATAAAGAGGTATACCCCCCCAGGCATTGAGCTGTGGAGCAGTGGAACTGTGTTCCCTGGAATAATGGTCCTCCATTCAGTGTTTTTGGGACGATTTGGGGAGTTGGGGGTAAAGTGATTATCCAACATCCTGACCTCACTGATGCGCTGGTCACTGAACACAATCAAATCCTTATAGCAATGCTCCAAAATCAAGTAGTAAGGCTTCCCTGGACAGCAGAGAGAGTTACACCAACAAAAGCAGGATAAATTCTTTGTATAATAACTATGAATACGCAGTGTAGTGAACATGAGCATATTAACCCCTTTTTGTCAAGTATCACAGCTTGTAAACATTTTTGTAGTCAGCTAAGAATCTTTCGACTCTTGTTTGGTGAGATTTTTCTTGCAAAAGAAAAGTAGTTCTGTCGGTGGATGGACCTCAAAACGCTGGATGATGGCACGAGACTCTGAGTTTCAGTCATGTTGAGGTTGGAGGACTGAAGACCTTCAGCTTCCGCCTCTCTGGGTTGTCCATTGTGGATTTTAAGGTGTGTTTAGCTTCATTATCCTGTTGTAGAACCCATCCTCTTTTCATAGTCAGCATTTTCATGGACGGTGTGATGTTTGCTTTTGCTGAATACCTCCCAATACATCCCAAATTGTGTTGCAGTCTATATTGATTTAGCCCTGTGCTGTATGACAATGTGCGTTTTTGTTTTCTCCAAACATGCATTTGCTTTTTGTGCCCAAAACCCAAAAGCTTTTTCAAAACCTTTTTTTTTAAACTGTTTAACTGTTTTCAGTTATTTAGATGTTGCTTTAAATACCTGAGACACTGAATGTTTGGTGAGGACACAGGACAGGTTTTCTTTAGGTGCCTCTTCCATGAAGTTCATATTTCTATAGGTATTGCTGCACAGTAGAGCAGTGCAGCATCTGTTTGCTTTTCTAGAAATCCTAGAAAAGTGGTTTTCTCTAAAAGGTTGGCTTTCCAGACCATAATTTCTACACTTCCATTTTAACTGCCATTTCTTAATTGCATTGCAAACTGAAGAAACAGCGACCCGAAAATACTTTACCAATGTTTTACAGTGTTCTCCAGCTTCAATTATTTATTTTTTTTTAGAGTGCTATGGAGCTGTTTAAAGGATTCCATGTCGTTTGTTTGTTGGGATAAGGTTGGAGGAGTCAAGAGTATTTATATAACTTTATATACTTTTATATAATAAGCACCTGCCCTTTTTCTAACTATGACCATAAACAGGCCCTAGCCTTCACAGGCTAGTTAAGGTGTGAGTAAGAACTGAGAGATCTGTCTTTGCTTCTTTCCTTTTCACTTTAAAATTATACAAAGAGTAATACACTAATCTTGCTTAGAACCTTAAAAAATATTTGGTCTGCTGTCTCTTGGAGATCATCTTCTACTCTCTTAACTATTCACAGTAGCAGATATTTTGATCAGGGGTGCCCAAACTTATTGCATGCCACTACAGGAGTGTGAGTTCTATGACTTCAACAAATGTGTATTGCGGAGTTGTATGTTTAAGACAAAGTTTTTATGTACTTAAACGAATCTGCAGAAATATCCGGATGATGGCTGTCTAAATGTGCAGATGACCTTGCTATAGGAAAATGATCCCCTACCCCCGATGATCCCCTACACTGCCATGACATGATGGCACATTATGACAGTGTTATGTAAATGATCCAAACAAATGTCATTTTACATGCTGAAACTTCAAAACCTCTAATTCTGAATCAGCAAGCTTTTCCAATGCAAACCCTTCATATACAGCCCAGTCACTTTCAAACTGAGCTAAGCACACACTCTCACGCATGCACACTCACCACACATACGTAGGCTGAAGTATGGTAAGGTTGCCAAGGCAGTCTGTAATCTCCCTTTTGATTTGTTGAAATAACCAAAGTGCTTGCGTCTAAGCATCTGTTCCTGCAGTGTCACCTTGAAGCTCTATGTAGGCCAGTCTAACGCTAATCTCATATTATATTACTTCTTCTCTAGTTCGCTCCATTGTTTCTGCCAATAATTTGGGGTTGGTTGAGAGAGATTTCGTTTCTTACGGGACAACGCTGAGCCTTGGCAACCAGGACTATGGCTAAATGATAGAGAGCAGCACCTAGCATCCATAAACAAGTTGACTTTGGAAGCCCATTTCAAAGAGAACATCCAGTGTGGCTAATTACGTGTTGGAGTCTGAAGTTACGTTTGAAGTCTATAAGGCACACAGGGGTGTGTTTAGTTGTATGTAGAGGCACTGTTTCACAAATGTGTATGTGTGTATGTGGTAAAGTCTATATGAATGTGGAAGCTCGCTAAATTTTACTTACTTTTTGATAGGTAGGAGGTTAGGCATGACACTACAGGTTAATATTTGAGTGTGTAACAACTTACACAAGGTTCACACAAAATGCTAGGTTGTTTAGTGTAGGCACTTAGTGTGGTATAGTTCCTCCACACACTAACCCTAAAATTGTCCGCTGACTGTTACCATACTACCATGACTACAGTTACCATAGCAATACAATACCACAATACAATGTAAATACAAACTTTACTTGCAGCTCACTGGCTTACAACGTAAGGTTTCATTTCACATCACACTCCTCAGTCTTCATCGCATGGACACTTTGTGTATAGCTTACCGAGTACCATGGGTTATCTGCGTGACTGTGTGCTCTGAACCATGTCCCTATTGGTTCAGTATGAAGACATAAGAAAGTAATGTGAAGTGTATCAAATCCCAAATCACCAATTCTTAAGTTTGCCACATTCAGAGCAAACACAATACCCCACCAAAATAATAACTAATAATAACAATGATCTGTATGAACTTTCTGTAATAAGAAGAATGCTGATCTAGATGTAACATGGAACTACATGAGACCTGATCCCAGACCAGTGTTCCTACTATGAGTTTTTTTGATAAATATGGGCCAGTGATGATATGGGCCAGTTGCATTCTTCTTAATGCAACTTACTACTAAAAAAAAATCTAAAAAATAAATCAACAGCATACTGTACTAATGTCCAATCAGCACTGTCATGCTGTGCACTTTTAATATGACAGTCTGTTTCCTGGTTGTTGTTACCAGACTCTAAATGCTTTAAATGTCTTGTTTTTTTTATGCAGCATGCAGGTGAGCAGTGTTCTAGCAGCAATTGAAGATGATCATATCTGTATCGGGCTGATATCAGTGGAAAATTCCGGATCAGATATCAGAGAACAAATGCAGTCCTATCCCCTAACAAGTCTCTCCTGAAACAGCAGGCACACACGCAGTGTTAGCTGGTGTGTGGTGTGTGTTTTCCTGTGGTTTAGAAGCTGTGTTTAAGTAGTTGGAGCGTGACAGTCCACTTTTAGATTGTCATCTTAAGTAAAGTGATTAATTTAAAAACAACTCATTGGTTTTTAAAGTAACAAAATATCAGATCGGTATCAGAAGTCATAATACATTATAACTCAATATATTCACAATAAACCCCTGAAATTTTGGGCGTTACAAATGATTATTTATGGCTTATGTAGGAGGCCCTGTAGGCACAGCTTATTATGTCATATTACATGGTTTTGTGCTGTAATGATGTTCATTACAGGTCAGTGTCCGTCAGGTGTATGACGCCTCTTCGTTTGTTTAGCTACCATCTGCTATAGTGAGATAAATGATTAACCAATCAGGATTGTGCATTTTTCCTGTTTCTGCAGCGGCTTTATTTTGCATACTTCCTCATACCCCCTGGAAATCTCCGGTTGTGCCAGAGCTGGCAATACCTGTCCAGTGCTCAGCAGAGTGTGTCATGACATCATTTGTGGTAACTACAACATGTCATCATATCATCTGCCTCTGAAGTGACAAAAATGACCTCAAGCCTAGCAACCCAACTGTAGACAGTAAAGAGAGAGAGAGAGAGAGAGAGAGAGATGGTTATCTGGTTTGAATACAGTAGTACACAATGGCAATAAACAATTCCTGAACCGGCCTTTTAGACTGTGTGTGTGTCTGTGTGTGTTTGTTGGTTTTGGCCCAGTGCCATCGAGGTGTCCGATGGAAATGCCTGCTGATGGAGTGAGAAAAGAAAAGATTAGAGAAACTTTTCCAGTGGGCTGACTGTTCTTGATGATGAGCTGTGTCTTTTGAATGTGTGTGTGTGTGTGTGTGTGTGTGTGTGTGTGTGCGTGTGTGTGTGTGTGTATCGCTCTCTATTTTTTCCCTGTAAACAAAACCTATGAATCTTGTTCAAAATGTTGTTGAAAAGATAGTATTGTGTTGTACTCTCACACACACACATTTTTAGGACAGTGTTATCTGGGGCTATGTTTGTGTGCTGGTAAAGACAACAGCAGGCCTCTAAAACTCTTATCAGTTGGTGGCCAACAGAGGAAGGCGTCAGGCTGCATTTGGTTATGCAAATCAGGGAAGAATGAAAGGAGACATGAGCTCACCTGAGCTGAATAAAGCCCTGTTCATATACCAACATACACACACACATACACACATATATTATTATTATTATTATATATATTTTTTATTATTATATAATATAATATATTTTTTTAATAAACGCCTATTCCATGCACTGCTATTGAGATCTTCAAAAACTGAAGCTTTAGCTTTTACAGTTTATACAATATATAGACAAAAGTATTGGGACACCTGCACATTCATTGTTTCTTCTGAAATCAGTGGTATTAAAATCAATTTAGTAACTGTCTTTACTGTTCAGGGAAAGCTTGGACTTTGGAGCATTGCTGTGAGGGTTTAACCGCATTCACTACCACCCCACCTCATCCCTGCTCCACTGGTCAATGCTGGGGATTTATACCCCTCTACCCCAGGCATGGTGCCAATAGGTTCATGTTTATCTTCTCTAGAGTCCTATTCAATTGGCAACACTCTATTCTATTGTGTGTTTGTGTACATTTGTGTGTACAACATGGACATGCATGTTTGCAAATCTCCTAAGTACGAGATTACCAGCAGGACTTGAAGACTGCAGTAGTCTCAGCTAGTAATACAGTATGTAGCCTGCACAAGTACACAGTTGTCTGTGGAGGCTACACCACCCCAGCTTTTGCCCATAAGCAGAGCACTGTGGGACACTTTGTTTCAGTAGGATCTGATGGGATGACAAATATGTTCACGACTGTCCTGCTTAGCTTTAAACAGCAGCTGCTGACGGCTGTGGGTCTGCAGCTTTCATCTCTGTTTTCACACATCACACATTTTCCAGTGGTGAGCTGGGAGAGTTAGAGGATGTCAGGAAGTAAGCGTGTTCGATATGGCAAAAATGTAACATCATGACACACAGTATATGTAGCAAAGCTTAAGGCTTTTTTCTGTGTTTTTGGAACAAGTTGGAACAAATAACAATAAAATAGCAGTACCACATAAAACAGCTATGTTGAAGTATGAGTATGATGTTTTTTATAATAACATTTAGCATTTGTCCAAATAAAATAATTTCATCATCTATTTGTTAATATACACTATACTATACAAGGTATGTTACTGTACAGTAGTTACTGTTGTTAGCATGCTCTCTGGGACTGGTCTAAATCTATCTTTATAAAACAAATAATCCAGTTCTATAACCTGTTTGACTGCGCATAAAATACAAACACACCTATGACTGCCTCACAACCATTGCATTAATGTGCCAAATCACCAAAACTGTTGTGCTGTTTTGGGCACAACTAATGGACTGTTTTTTTTTTGGTTGGTTTTATTTGAAATACAGGCGAATCATTAATGTAAGATACCTAGCATGCTAAAAGTTGCTAGGCCTAACAACCCCCCTCCCACTATAATTCACTGTAGAATTGTGGTATTTACTGAATGATCTACTGTAAAACTGCAACCTTTATAAATGTGTTACTTGTCTGACAGCCCTGCTTTTATTTAGATCTGCCTCAAGTAGTATTAAACCCAGACTGGATCCCATATGCCTCTGTACTCCCTACATTCTACATTACGTGAGTTAGACTTACACTATGTCCGAATGTTTGTGGACACCCCTTCTAATGAATGCATTCTTTAGGTTGCACCCATGTGCAAATGCAAACAAACAGCTTGCCTAATGCCATACGTGGGCTAGAGCAGTATAACCCCCCCCCCCCACACACACACACACACATCCTGACCTCACTAATGCAAATCCTCACAGCAATGCTTTCCACATCTAGTCCCTTTGACTTTGAAACAATGAGCAGGTGTCCCAATACTTTTGTCCATATAGTATATTTTGCATTGTTTTAATGAAGAGGCCATTACTTTGGGACTTGTGCAGTGCACTATATAGTGAGTAAGGAGCCATTTGAGACTGACAGCATTAGTACAACTTTACCAACCAATTGTTATTAATTGTGGTGATGATGATGATGATGATGATGATGATAATTATTAATATTAACATTTTATATTTAGAATGTGTGTATGATCATATTTTATGTTTTTGTCAATTATTAAAATATCGACAACTGCTTTGCACCTCTTACCCGTGGGAACGGGCTGTACAGATCTAATGACCCATAGACGGCAGTGGCTGCTCACATGCTTTGAGTGCTGTTGATGTTTGTCTCAGCGTACGTTTTTCACTGATTCAAAGTCCTGTAAATGGAGCGTCACTCAGTGTCGGGAAAGAAGGAAGTGTCGTATATGGGAAACGTCTGGCCCGACCTGGCAGCGTGCCCTAGCTGTTACATTTTACCCATAAACTCTGGAAAACTGCAGCACATTGCAGCTCAAAGTCCTGTGATACGTCTGTGGATCACATGAGAAAGCGTGTCCCTTCTTCTGCACAGTTCTTCTGTGCTTCTGGCACAGATGTAAAGATATTAGATGAGCTGGGGAAGTGCATAAATATGGATTACAGTAGCCAAGACCTGAGACTTGAGAAAGTCAAAACAAAGAGTAAGACCTAAGAGTAAAGAGGAGTGAAGATCAAAAGAGGAGAGCTGAGAGAGAGTAAAGAAAGAATGAGGAAATTGCAGAAATGGAGGGGAGTTTAGTTTACAGTGCAGTAATTAGCAAGTAACTAATACGCTTATTGTGAGTGAGGTCTAATTATTTATTATCGAAGTCTATTAAAAATGGTGGTAACACAACATTCTTTCATTTTGTGGACATGACTGTCCATTGAGATTAATTGAAATGGACAGAAGGACAGACAGGACAATAAAGCAATAAACAATAAACCTCTCAGTACAAAAAAGCAAAACATTGTGCAGTCTAGTTTGTCCACGATTAGGCATTTGGTTTAATGTGTTTTTAGCTCTGTGGGATCATTTGAGACATAAAGCTAAATACATAAATACATAAAAATAAGTTGGCCAGGGCTTGACATGAAGCCTATAAACCAATAGTTTATTTTAAGATTTGATTAACAGTGATCATTTTTAAAATGTAAATGTGACTGATGTAATATTTAGATGTATTTACACACGTATAATGAATACATATAACTGTATAAATGTAGTTTTTTAATAATAGTTACATGTAGTTACATTTAAAAAACAGTAGTTACATTGACACCCATACGTTTCTACAGAACTTAATTATACACTGTAAAAAACATATTTTGTGTTAAATAAAATGGTGTCCTAAAATATAAGTAATTGTGCTACACCTCAGACATTTTGTCAGTCTATTTAGTGGAGATGCACTGATCCCATACTAGGATCAGATATCTCCTTCAGCAGCCTGCTCTGTTTACCCAAGAGCACCTCAGAGAGGAGGGTTGAGCAGGGGACCTCTCACACACACAGACACACGTGCAGGCAGACACGGCCAAACACTGTTGTTTCTGAGTGCCAGAAGTGTCCAAAATCAATAGATCACATGATTTTTCACAAAATAAATCCCTCAATTCCGTTACTAAAAGCAAAAGCTGTTGATGTTGATGTTTCTGATGTGTTTTGCAGAACAGAGAGACGAGAGCTGAACTGCTCAGTTGAAGATTTGTGCCTGTAAATAAAGTAAAGACATCACTGCTACAGCTGGTCTTCTATAAATGGAGAACTGAGAGGGTTGCTAGCTCTTTTTTTGCTCTTACAGACTTCTCACAAACTGTTCGACACACAGACTGTTCATTTGTTATAGTTTGTTTTACAAAGTGATATTTAAGTCAGTCCCGATGCCTTAAGTCTCTCCCACATGGTGAGATATATGGTTTATTAATTCAACAATGGCACAAACATGTTTTTGATTCAGATTTAACATTACATTTGATTCATAATTAGTAAAATAGTACATTGCTTGTTTCAATGACCTTTGAGTGACAACCGTACAGAAGAGCTGTATTTGCATAATATGGAGCATCTAGTTAACGGAGTACCCCAAAAGCCATTCATCATAACAAAAACCTTAGGAGAGATAGAAGTAGATCCAGTGCAAGCAATCCATGCGGGGAGAAGATGAGTTAGTCGACTGATTAAAACCATTCTGCCTGTTTTGTTGCAAAAATCTCATAACGTTTCAAACAATGAATTGTTGCTTTACTCTTTTGTTTCGACTTTGATGAGTCTTCAACTAACATTGCCTGCATGGAACTGCTCGACATGACGAGTGTCTGTTGCAGTCTGATGTTGTTTGATACAGTCGCTCTTTCCTGGTAGACTTTCTTCAAAGCATCTAAGAACTTCAAGGACAGCTGTTCTTCTAAAGACCAGAAACCTATGTATTGTATTATGTGAGTGTTCTGCTACCACAGGGGTTCGAATCAAACAGGAGTTTGATTCTAGTGGAATGAATTTTCAATGACATCAGCCTTGAGAAACACAGCCAGTTTGCCTCTGCTCACAGTCTTTATTCATTTGTTCCCAGCGTACCTGGAACTGAACTGAAGTAGCTTCTGCAGCACATAGAACATGTTTTTTTTTTTTTTTTTTAATTTCAGACACATTTTAAAGAAACAAAGACGTTATCTGTTGTACATATGTCCTAAATTCTCAAATAATAAGGTAGTATTTTAATAAACACAAACCCACAGCTTTTATTAACTGTTATGACAGTGGCTACCAACAATGAGGGCAAGGACATTGGACAGTACGCTCTGGAGTTTTCAGCTCTGGTATCATGGAAATATGTATAAATATATAGTGATGAGTCAAATTATTATGACCATAACATGCTGTTGCTACTCCATGTCCCACCAAAACCGGGTCAGCATGGACACTCTGACTAGTCTATAGCTATGGCCCCATACACTTCACTGACCCATGGATAGATGCTCTGTGGCTGGTCGTGCCAGCACAGGACCCAGCAGCCTCTCGTATTTGCAGTGCTGTGGTGCAACAGGGGAAATTACATTTTCTATTTTTTGTTTTAAAGAAATTTCCTGATTTCTGGTATTTATAAAACTTGGAGATTCATTTTATCCCCAAACATTCTCATTTATTATATGATTACGCTCACCTGTTACTGTTTGCTCACTCTATTACAGTACTGATTTAATATGACAATAGTTACTGACGTTTTCATGATCGTGAACTTGCTTCCTGTTATCCCAGGCTGATGGCCTGAACTCGAACTCAAATGACTCACACATGTTTTTAAAGTTGCCCTAAATTCTAGACCACTTGTTACACAGAGAAAATAACACATGCACGGCAGAGGTTAACAGAGTAGTGACACAATTCCTGAATTCCCAACAAGAAAAACATCTCACTTGACAAACACAAAAGTTCAAGTGGTTGTGAAAATACACACAGTAATCTCCATTACCGGAGCGCAATATGACTGTGTGCTGTTGTAAGCGTAATGGGATATATTACTATGCTCTTTATATGAATGTATGACTGGCTATCAGGGCTTCTAGACCATTGAATCATAGCATATTATTAAAAAGGACCAGTTAGTCCTGTTTTAAAGAACCTGTGAACAACAACCAGTGTCCAACCAAGTGCCTGCATAACCTCATGAGTTGATTGGATGTCAGCCAGTGTATTATTATTATATTTTATATAAGAGTCTAAGCCACTTTTTGCCCCTTTAGAAATGTTCATTTATGTAAAACACTGAATTGTATCATTATATTATTATTCAAATATATATTTTTAGTGTTTTTCTTGTGCGTATATCTGATTTCACATGTTGACACACTTCTGAAAACTAATCATGGGTGGGTTTCAAATTCAGGGATTAAGCCAAGTCCTTGTCTTGTAAAAGTAAATAATCTGCATTCTGGACGCCCACAGCACAATACACTTTGTCTAGTTCCGTATGATGTTCTTTTATAATATAAAATTATTATAAATGTTTTATAATACACTCCCCCATCTGTCAAGGGTCCTTAAAAAGTAATGGAATACTAACTAACACATGCATTATATGGACAAAAAGACACACCATAATCATTAAATTCAGGTGTTTCATTCAGTCCCGTTGCCCCAGGTGTACAAAATCGAGCACCTAGCCATGCTTTAACAAACATTAGTAAAAGAATGAGTGGTTCTCATTGAATTCCAGCGTGGTGCTGTAATGGGATGCCATCATTGCTACAAGTCAGTTCATGAAAATTCTTCCCTCCTAGATATTCCATCATTGACTGTGAGTGGTATTATTGAAAAGTAAAGCATGCAGGAACCACAGCAACTCCACAAAGTATCAGACCACGTGAAGATACAGAGCAGGGCCACAGAGTGCTGAGGTGAAGAGTGCATAAAAGTCAACCAATGCTCTACTGACTCAATAATTGTTCCAGAGGGGGTGGGGGGGGGGTACACTACTATAGCGTACCTGGTCTTATGGATTACAGAGTGGTAGGTTCAATACACTGGTTCACTAAGCTGTCACTTTTAGGCCCTTGATCGAGGCACTTGACTGTCTCTACTCCAGGGGAGTCACAGTATGCCCGACTCTGCACTCTGACCTCGGCTTTTGGAAGTCAGGCTATATGCAGAGAACAGAATTTTCTGTACTGTCCAAGTGTACAAATATGTTAACAATACACAATACCGAAAGGCTTCACTTGGGCTTCACTGGCGCACTCAGGTCAGACAGTGAGGTCATTAGTAAGGTGTAGGACAGGGTCTTGGTCTGAGACATGAAATCTACTGCACTGAAACTAATTAGACCAGTCAGTGTCTCTGAGCGCAGCTGTCAGCTCACCAAACTGGAGTATGTAACAGCTTCAGCGACGTGTTAGTGGTTGAACTTGTCTGTGTATTGTCGAGGGTTCATTCTAGCTTTGGAATGTTGTGCTCCGGAAAACGGGGAAACACTATGCTGTTCCAGCCCGCAGCGCAGGAAGTGTGTTTTCTGACCCTGTGAATGTGTGTGTTTTTGTTTGTGAGGGTGTGTGCGAGTGTATTTGTGTGGATTGAGGTGGTTTGAGGGTTCAACACTGTTCAGATTAGTGAATGTTTCTATATTTTTTCCCACTGTGATATCCACTCTTCTTGTGCGTGTAAACATGTGTGGAAGGGAGGAAGAGTGAAAATGTGGAAGCAATTTCTGAAAACCTGGCTGGCATTAGTTGTAGCCCGACTCTGCAGATATGTACAGATCTGTGTGCATGTGTTTGCGCGTGCATATTTAAGGAGCAGATTGTATGACAGATGGCTGTTGGTTTTGTGTTTCATATTTGTCATAATTTTTGCCATGGTAACATTATGAACTCCCATCCTTTTTTATTGCTTATTTTTTATAGTACTGTGACATTTTTTTCATTTCCATTTTTTCAAAAAGTTAAATACCACCCTTCATTTTTTTTTTTTATTTCCACACATGAAGTTACTCATTTTCAGAGATAATGCACTTGGAAAATAGAAAGTCTGTTTATAATGAAGATCAATACATTTTTGTTTCTGTTTACAGAGAAAATGGGACCCCTAACAACTGTCTAAGACCTGCCCTATCAGAAAAACAGCACTTAAAGGGGGAGTCCACATAAATCTATATATAATACATATGTCTGATCATTGTTAGCTAAGATTTAGATTTTTTTTAGATCCACCAAACAGTTTTATGTGAATACATGTAGTTTCAGTATTTATTATGGATCTTCTTCTCCAGTGGTTGCTTTGCAAAATATGAATGAGATGGATGTACGTATGCTAATTGAGGCATCGGTGTCAAGTTTCTCAAAACATAATACCTACTTTTCCTGTAGTTGGCAATGAAGTCATCAGATTGAGAATGGCCGAATATTTTCATGGAAGAAATGTTTCTAAGCCCATCCTGACTACTAAAACTACAAAATGCTAAATTACTCATTCAAAATAAAATCAACATGCAAAGGCAGTTACAACTAGATGTGCTTGGTTTCTGGAATGTCCTATGTGATTAAGAGTGTGGGCAAAGTCATTATGAGGAACAGTTTTGTCCGTGTCAGTTGAGGTGTGTGTGCATATATATATATATATATATATATATATATATATATATATATATATATATATATATATACATATATAGAATGTTGTACAGTACTAACTAAGTACCTCCTCTTCAAAACTTTAGTCTTTGAGAGAGGAGAAAATAAGACTCCACTCTTGCTTAGAATCTGAAAACATGCACAGGTGTTTCTGTCCCACTGTGAGAAGACGACTCGGCACTGTTGGCTTAAAAGGATGTGGGGCTGATCAAAAAGCTCTTACTGAGAAAAACAAACAGACACAAAAGAAGATTTGATCAAATCAAACTGCTGAACACAAACTCCTCCCCCAGTCTAGACATCAGCATCATTGAATGTGTTTGGGATGATTCGGATGGTGAGAAGCAGAAAATGCTTCAGCTTCTGTAACTGAACTTATATGAAGAATAACTTGCATACGTTTCATAACTCCCATACAATAACTTGCATACATCTCAAACATTTCTTAAAATCTGTAGCATAAATGTATTAATGTCACGAAGTCTGATAACCTGCAATGACAGATGAGATTTGAACATTGTTCTACTCTTACAGACCTGGTCTGGGTTTTGGAGCCAGCTATGAGGAAAGTCACAGCTGTTTGGCAGCCCAGAACTGGCTTTGGATCTTGTGGATTGGATTCTTGGATAAAACTCCTGTGTGTGTGTGTGTGTGTGTGTGTGTGTGTGTGTGTGTGTGTGTGTGTGTGTATGTGTGTGTGCTGACAGGTGGCATTGTTTCCTGATGCCCGAAAGCCAATGCATTCCAAATTCTCACTGTCTGAGATCTAGTTGCCATGGGAACAGCAGGGCCAGGAGACTGTGCTTGCTGACCGGTGGGATGGGACCTGTCAATCAAAATGTCACTGATGACAAAGAAGGTCTAACAGAAACATGTGTTCAGGCTGTAAGAGGGCAAAATGGATCTATTTCTGAATAAGTGAACTGGCCATGCTGTGATTTTACAGAGGTGTGTGTGTGTGTGTGTGTGTGTGTGTGTGTGTGTGTGTGTGTGTGTGTGTGTGTGTGTGTGTGTGTGTCTATAATAGTAGCTCCATAAACTCAGTGTTGCAGATGGCGTGATTCCATAGACGTTAATTGACCATTTTAATTGGTAACTAAATAAAATTGGTAATTGACTCGTGTACAGCAGTGCATGTGTGTATTAGTGTGTGCATGTGTGTATTAGTGTGTGCATGTGTGTTTAATTGGCACTTAAAATGAGGCTCAACAATTAAATCTAATATCAGATGTTTGAGTGTTCCACTCTTCAACTTTATTAGAGCTTTTATACTTCTCAGGAACTCCGCCAAAGTTCAACCATGGAAGCTGGAGCAGCTTCTTATACTCACTATCCATGTAATTCCAAACACATTCAAAGACTTTGAAGTCTGGACTCTGGTAGCCCCATTCACTTCTTTTTAATTTAATTTTCACATCTTCATACAAGGAGATTATTCAGTTACGTTGATGTCTGGATTCTCCATCGGTGGCCACTCCATTGTTCTGGGAACAGCAGCAGCTTCAGCAGTTTGATTTCTTCTTTTCTGTCTGTTTTCATTTCTCAGTAAGGGCTTCTTGGTGAGCTCCACATCCTTTCAGACCCACAGTGTCCAGTTGTCTTCTCACAATGGAAGGATGGGCAGAAACACCTGTGGATGTTCTTGGATCTGAAGCGAGAGTGGAGCTTCAATTATTATTCATTCACTTATTTTCCTTTTGACTTTCTCTTTTTGTTCTGAAAGTGGATCATCCGCTACCTAATCACCATAGAAATATCTCCTAAAAATGAAAACGTTTAACTTCTTGGCTGTTTTTGCTGGAAAGTACCTAGATGGCTGGTCTGCACACGGCTTCTTTAATTGGCCTTTTGCTTTGCTCCTTGTTTCCGCTTAGAAGCCTAATGTCCTCTCTTTCTTCCCTCTCACTCACTCTCACTCACTCTTTCTCTTTGTCTGTCTCTCGCTCATCTCTACTTAGACAAACTATCTACTGCTTATCAGACGCACACACACACACACACTCTGATGGATAGTGAAAGCTGTCTCCTCTCTTAATGCAAGTTCCAAACCTCTCTGCTGTGAACCTTTCATTGAAGATTTCCTCTAAAGGGTGGGGCGACACTAAATTTGGATTACATTTGACAGTGCTAATGCTATGCTAATGCTTTTAAAACATAACAGCTTTGACTCAGGTGTTCTAGCCAGCACAGGCCAAAAACAATAAAGCACATGAAAGGAGGCAGTGACAGATTTGGAGGATTCGTACACTGGTTATAATTCAATTTGATTCAGTGTTTATTTATATAGTGCCTTTCACAACAAATGTTGTCACAAAGCGCTTTACAGAGATCCAGGTCCACACCTCTTATGAGCAACACAAGCCTAGTAACCCAAAGTACAGTATGTCAGGTGCTCAAAAATAAAGTTATTAAAGCATCAATATGTAGAATTTTTACTTTAATAAAACGACTTCAAAATCATTGTGACACTTCTGACCCGTAACAGGGAAAGTAGCGTCACTGTTGTTGCTACTCTGAGCTTAGCACTAGCTGCTAACTGCACTATGTAAGTTTGGTGAAGCGGGTGAAACTGCGTTGTCTGTGTTAGTGTCATATCCTTTGTAAAATCTCCACATGCTTCTTTTACATTCACTGGGGGTTCTGTAACAGAAACAGTGTGAATTACACTTCCCAACTGTAGGGGGAGCTCAGATTGTTTTACATAATGCTGCTTTAAAGGAATACTTTAGTGTTTTTTACAGCCTAATCGTCATCTGCATCATTTGTAGTGTGCAGAGAGTTATCACAGACGGTCACTGGCGGTCAGAGCGGTTAGAGGTTGTGGGCTCAATACCCAGGTTCAGCAAGTTGCCACTGTTGGGCCCTTGAGCAAGGCCCTTCACCATCTCTGCTCCCTGGGCTCATGGGCTCACAGTCGCTGCGTGTGTCTGATCACTAGGACGAGACAGACTAAGATGATCTAAGGTTCTATTAAACTTTCAAATGAGCCAAACATTGCAAAGTTATCCTTACTAGATGTACTCAAATCCCTTTATTTGATGAATAAAGGCAGAACGGGCAGAATAGTGCAAGATGTGTGTCCTCTAGATGTGCGTTTCAATGAATTCAAGCACTCGGTTAAGCGAGTACTCGAGTACTCATACACCTCACTAAACAAACTTTTTCCTTAGTAGTACTAAATATTAGCAACATGCTGTTAGGTCAGCCTCAGTGAAGACGTTTTACCTAAAAATAATTACCAAGGCAGGCTTTTCAAAAAGCTCAGTTATTCAGGTTAAGCTGTGCTCTGTTTTGTATATATATTGCACATGAGGTATGGTATTTTCTGACTGACACATACATCATCAGGGTTATTGGCTGTTCATAAGGGAAGGACGCTTTACGTGTGAGTCAATGTCAACACAGCGGCTGACCCTTGGGTTTGTTGGCTGGATAGCGTGCCTCTATAAGTTTCACATTCCATGCCCGCTAGACACACAGTCCACACTCCATACACAAACAGAGGACATGCTCGGATCTGCCTCGTAAATGGAGATAAGAAACTATATCGAGATCTGTTTTGTTGGGTGGGGGATGTATATGTCGGAACCCGGCCTTTGTCGTGTTGATGTTTTTGGTGAGGTCCCGGCTTTCAGCTGCTTGCGGTTCGTATCTGATGTGGTTTATTTGATGCTGTCTGTGTTGTGCCAGCAGTCACTCAATCAAGCTCAGTTCCATTCATAGCTTCGTTGGTGTGACTGTCATGCAAAAGCATAGCCGCCTCTGTATGCCAAATTAAATATCTCCCTATCTACCTGTCTCTTTCTCTCTCCCTCTCTCTCTCTCAGATTCTCCTCCTGAGCGAACGGGACGGAGGCGCAGCATGCCAGGCTCCGCCCCTGATAAAGCCCCGCCCACAATGGAGCCCACTGCTGCTGCAACGCCCTTCAGAGTAACAGTGAGTGTCTGCATCTCAGTTTGGGCACACTATGTTCTTCTTAAGTTTTACACTGTGTACCTCATGCAGGGGTGATGCTGCGCCTCCAGAAGAGCATAGCATTGCAAAACTGATTGGTTTGAAACAAACAAGGAAGAAAAACCAACGTTGGCTTGGCTTCAGCATGCTAATGGAACTGCTGTCAAAGGACAATAGTGTTTGTGTGTAGTATCTGCTGACTAACTTGAATGGATATGAGTGATGGATCAGCGATGACTTTAAACGGCTGCCTGTGCTGGCTAATAACACTTACAGTAGAATGGTACAGCAGGAGTAACTGCCTGGAACCAAGTTAAAAGGCAAAGACATTTCTTTCTAAAAAGCTAATTGGTAAAAGAGTGCACTTCTGATTGGGAAGTTGAGAAATCAAGACTGAGATACTGGAAAATGTACTTGGAAATGTTCATACAGAAATATGTGCATCACATCATCTGAAGTGTGCGGACAGTTACCACAGACACGGTCATTTCCATGCTTTGCTCTCTACTTAGAAAACTGTCGACTTAAATAGCTCTTATAATATAGAGGCACGAATTGCTTAAGTAATATTTTGTGATTTATGGATTAAATTAAATTTTTATTCATTTTCTTTAGATTTCACAGCATACTTCACTAGCCAGCAAACTTTTGGTTGTTGAATTAGTGTTGAAATGACAAATGATCAACATTCAACATTTCTCTGCCAAAGTTGAAAATGAGGCATAACACCACTGTCTGGGTGCTCCAAACTGTTAGCGTGAGCATTGAAATAAAGAGCAGGACTCCACGCACACAATTAGTATGTGCCAACAGAAACTAAATAAATGAGGGGACTCGGCACTGGTGGAAATATGAATGCTCAGAATGGCATCTGTTTACAGATAAAGTCCCGCCCTTCAACAAAAATCAGCCAATCAGCTTTACTGGTCAACGATATTGTGGTGCTAGTGGGGGAAGCCAGCCTTGATGTGGATCTTTATCGTGCACTATTTAGCCGACCGCTACAAACCGTTCCTGAGGTTTTTTGTTCATTTGAGTGATTTAAATTTGAAAGGGTAGTTTGACCTTCATTTTCAGGAATTTTGTTCTCTCCCCATCACAAATAAATTCACAGTTTCATCTTAAAAAAACAATAACCATGTGCACCAAATAGCAGAATTACTACACTGTAACTCTCATCATTGAGGTACACAGGTTTAGCCTTAATACAAACAGCCAGTAATAATGTAAAGATAAAGATTATTTCAGAATTGCACAGTGCGTGTAGTGGCAATGTTTGGGGTGCGCTGTCTATTTTGAACATTTTAGAGCAGTGGAAAAATGGCAGTCTAGAAACTAAAAGTGCTTATTCAGTACACGTCTCTAGGCAAAAAGGTATTAAACCTCAGTGTGTGTCTTTAAACAAGTTGATTAAACTCAACTTTTGGTTTCAGAACCAGAAAAACAAAAGTGCTGTAAAGTTCCGAAACATTTCTGTTTAATAGTAATAACTCTTTATGACTAGCTTTTAGTAGTTGTTTAAACGTTTGGTTTCAAAACCAAGTAAGCAATGCTATATAAAAAAAAATAAAAATAAAAAAGTACGTCGGTGTAAGTTTGTCTGTGCTCTCTATTGCTGATACCAGTACTGTGTGTAAGTGCCAGTATCGGTGCAACACTTAATAGGAATACTCCAGTGTTTAGAAAGTTGCTTTAGCACTTGGAGATTGGTTTGTATTATGAGTGTGTTTCGAATGAATGAATACTTTTTTCAAAGTACTATGTCATGTGTCCGAATAATTATCTGCAGTAATCAACTGTGTGCTACTGATGTGGCAGACGGGAATTAGGTCCTTTAACAGAAGACCACATCCAATTGCAGACATACTAGCTGCACTAAAAGTGGCTAATGCATTATTGAAGTACTTGATTTGAGCCACACAGCATAGGGATTAGTTTGTGTGTGTGTGTGTTTATGTGCGAAAGTGACTCTTTTGATTCTGAGTGAAGTTGGTCTGGACTCCAGATGACTCTGTGTTGCAAGTAGCACATCTGCACATGCCTGTGTGTGTGTGTGTATAAACGTGAAGTATGAAAGGTTTTTGTGCTGCACTAAAGATCTGAAAGAGATTTTGAGGAAAGCAGCTAATTTCCTATTTCAGGTCTTAAATGTAAGTTGTGGTATTGCTGTTTTAATTAAAACACAGATTTCCACGCTTGTAAACACAATTACAAGCTCTCAAAGAGTGGTACAACCCAACCTTTGATACACTGCAAACACACTGTGGTAAGAGAGAGAGAGAGAACTTCTTTCTTTTTCTCTCCGTTTTTTTTTTTTTTTCATCAGTGCCTCTGGAGACCCACTCCATGCACAGGTCAGGATTCACGTCACTGAGGTCCTGCACATTGTTGGCCAGCACCTGTTGGGGTGCCAAAATGGACAAGTTGCATCAAAGATGTACAGGCAGTCCTAGCACTTGACTGAGACTTCCTGGATGTGCTTTGTAGACATTTTAATCATGATGGCTCAGTCTGAAAACATAGAATGGACAAAAGTATTGAGACACCTCTAAAATCAAAGGTGTTAAAAACAAAAAGGACTCTGCTTTTGTTGGAGTAACTGTCCAGGGAAGACCTCAGACGTTGATTTTGGAGCATACTGTGACAAGACCTTTAGTGAGGTCAGTATGTTGGATGATCAACACCCCACCTCATTGCCAACTCCCTAACTTATTCCAAATTGGATGGACTAGACAAGCTGGTACTAGATGGTACTAGACAAGCTGTGTGTGTGTGTGTGTGTGTGTGTGTGTGTGTGTGTGTGTGCATTTGCACAACTGTGTCAGCAATGGGTGCAAAGTTCTGGATGCGTTCATTAGAAGGGGTGTCCACAGACATTTGGACATACAGTGTATGTCTCAGTCTACATAGATTGAGTTCTCTTCATACATTCCTCTCTGGCTTGCCATGCTAATCCGGGCAGATCAGAAGCTGCATTTTAAACATATCAGTTAATCAGCTGAGAGGGTGTACGTGCAGAACTTGTTGATGACATGCATGTGTAAACAAACATGTCCGAAAACATTGTAGCTCCTCACCAGGGAATTAACCATCTGTCTCTTTCACAGGGCAGAGTAGAGGATGGGTGGAATGTTGGGGTGGGGGGGCTTGACTTATTGATTTTATGTGAGGTGATTTGGGGGAGTTGTGGAGTGGCCCTGCCCTGTTTCCGAAGCCCCCCTATTGGCCATTCCACATGCAGAATACACATCCACAGGTTTCACTAGTTTAAATCTGCTGCCAGACGGCAAACTTCCTTATTGCTGAATGTGATTCTTATCATTATGTGGAATCAGAGCATTCAAAATGCTGAATGTGCTGAGATTTTTTGAATGAATTTTGAATGAAAACACATTCAGAATTGCAAGCACTTATTTATTTATTAACCACAAAAATTATGAAATATGAATGATGGGATGTAAATTCCTATTTATGTGGGTTTCTGTTCCCAAGTGGTGTAGCCCTCTAAGCAGTTGGGGGGAGTGGGGTTGCATTAGCATCAATTTAAAAAATAGGGGGACAATTGGGGTAAAATGAAAAATAAATATTAAGTAAATACATCAACAGCAGTGATGTAACAGTATCAATATAGAAAATGTAGATTAAGCAGCAGAAACTGTGGCCACACAATTATTATTGTTCATAAAAAATGCAAATCTTATCTTCTTTCAAATATCACAATGAAACGTTATGGAATTGTCCATGTATACGGACATTGTGCATAAAAGGGTTAAATCCGGAGGTGTGTTCTACGAATCTGACCAGGTGTACAGGTCGGTTGGTGGCACATTGACTGAACTGTAAAATTTGTTGTAAAACATAAAGATCACTGCTTGTTTTCATACATGTAGTGGACAGGATGCATAATGTCTGGAAGTCTGAAGTTTGAGTGTTGGAATCAAACCTAATCAGAGGTTCATGCATTATTAACGCTCTCACAGTGGAGATAATGCTGCTTTGTTGGCTTGACGTCTTTCAGTTTTACAGTAACCATAAATCATTAAAGCTTTAATAAATGTAATGGCTGCACGTCCAACTGCTACAATCCACTACAAAACCTCAAATCCAATTTAAAAAAGCCCATGGTCGGGCTCTTTCAGCCAGACTCAGCAGCACACTGTCTCCTCTGCTGGCCATTGCTGGTATTGCCCCTGCTGTCATGAGCAGCAGAGATGGATTTGCTCACTGACTCCCTTCAGTCTCTGTGTGGCCACTGTTCTTACTCTTCGCTTTTTCTCAGTGTTTTTCTATCTTTTAACCTCCTGCCCTTACAAATGGTTGAGATTGTCACTGTTACTGCTTCTGCTAAACGTTGCTAAACACATCTGACTTCAGCCAAGGTCGATGTTCAGACTTTTCCTTCTAAGTATAGGAAGTGCTCAGGGCATTTATTTTTATCACAGGCATCCAAACTAATGTAGAGATACTTAAAATAGCTAAGCAGAGAAATAAAATGCATAGCTCTAGATTTAGACTGCCTGCTAATCTTGCAGCGAGAAACAGCATGACAGTTTGCCCAGTGTGTTGAGTCATAATTTTTGTGTGTGTGTGTGTCTGAACAAGCTCTGCCAGTGTCATTTAGCCAGAATTAGTCTATTTGTTTCTGCGCTGTTCTGTTAAAGTGGTACACACCCTGGTTTGCTGAGGCCTGTACCAAAAGGAACGGCAGCGGATTTCATATTCAGAAACAGTATTTTGACCAAGGAGGTTCAAAGACATGCTGAACGTTTGTCAGATGATTGAAGTGAAAGTGTATTCAGCGAGATGAAATTGGCACTGGCACCGCTGTCAGACAACTCTGAAATTTAGGACAGTTGGTTTTCCTGGGATTGCAGGCAGGGGGCGATAGCGACCACCCCAAAAATGACCAAAGTCAAAGAGTGAGAAAAACATCCACTCAGACTAATTCATAAAAAGACAAGCCACTAAAATAAGCAACTTGGCTCCGACATCAAGCTCAGACTTCTAGACTAGTTTCTTTAGGTGTACAAATGCAGTGAAATTAACAGAATGCAGGTAATTCAGTGCAGTAATCCAACATAACATTCTGCTCTGAAGTTCACATCATCCTTCACATCATCCTATATCAGTTCAAAACATGGTCCTAATCTAAACTTCTGTGTGACACTGATCATTTTTAAAGTAATTACAAGCCAATAACTGATACTGATTTTATAATGCATCCTAGAGCTGGGCAATATGACAGTATTTTATCGTATCTTTATGCATTTTCTTATCGTGGTACATAATATCCTTTTTGAAGCATATCAGGGATATGATGAGTGCTCAAATAACACTGATCAGTTGCATGTTTCATTATAAACTGTGTAATTAGTCCATAACTACTGATGCATTTTTCTGCGATAATGTCTATCCTGATGAAGATTGTGTATCGCGAAAATATCTTTAAATATTGTGATACAATATTTTTACCATATTGCCCAGCCCTAATGCATGCTAATGTTTGTTGTTGATCTAATTAATGGGACTTTACCCTGAGTTTCCAGTTAATTACACATACCTATCATCTACCTACCGTCATCCATTGACCATTTAAGATGCACCTTGTAGATTTACACTTTCTGACTATAGTCATATAGTGGAATGTTAGTGTGTGATATTTAAAAATGCACATCAGTGTTATGCACTTGTTCAGCACACTTACCAATAGAAACAGTTGGCATCTTTTAAATGGTAGATTTCTGTACACTGTCAATAACCTGAATCAGTTTTTGACCACATGAACATGCAGAAAACCACACACTGGATATTGTGGTTGGTGGACTATAAGTTGAAAGCACCATCAAATAGTGTCCCTGCTCTTGCTGTTGAAAATGGTTCCTCATCCGGTTTTCACTTTTTGACATAGTGTGACATCTGAATCCTCCAGACCAGCAAACTGCCACAACTTCGGCTTGTACAGAGGTGATCACACTTGCTGATAATCAGTTCATCAAGAGCATTTGATCAGCAGCACCTGGCTGCTACCTACCCTCTTAATTCCTATGGAAGCAGTAAAGGTGTACTTACTTTTTCACACCCTGCTTCTGCACTTTGGCCTAGGTTTATATATATATATATATATATATATATATATATATATATATATATATATTTATGGTGACATGGTGGAATCTATTGTGTGGTGTTCAGCTGAGGTTGTATTAACCTGCTAAGGATGTCCTGTACTTTGTTTTTCTTTTATATATACATAGTGAGAAAGAAAGAACTCCAGAGAAAGCCATGCAACCAATAGCAGGACAGTTGATGGGACTTGATAGGTTGTGCAAAAGTTTGTAGACACCTGCTCGAGTAATGTTTCTTTTGAAATCACAGGTATTCAAAAAGGAAGTTGGATTAATAAGAACTTACTCTTGTGGGGCTGTTTTCCACTAGATGTTGGAACAACAGACACCACTCCAACTCATCCCAGAGTTACTGAATCGCATTCTGTCACTCCAGAGAAGGCAGCTCCGCTGCTCCACAACCCAGTGATGGGGGCTTTATACCCCTCTAGCTTATGCTTGTCGTTGGACATGGTGATCTTAGACTCATGCAGCTGCTCCAGAGGGTCCTGTTCTATTGGCAGTACTTGTCTATGGAGATTATACTTACTATGTGTGTGTAGTCAAACACCTGTGTCAGCAACATGGCTAAATTCACTAATTATATGATGTGAATGGATACATTTGAGCATATAATGTACATGGAAATGTGTGCATTAGATATCAGCCATAGTGGGATTTGTATTCAATTCATTTGACTCCTTGGCCATCGAATTCTGGGCAACTTGACCCCCTCAATAGTTTAAAAAAAGCCTGTCATCAGCCAGTGAAGCTAAACATTGAAGTTAGGGGGGATTTTTAAAGGTTGGAGTAGGTTGGAGTAAGTGAACCATTAAATGCTTCTCACCTTTTTATCGCTCTGCACCTCATCATCATTATTAGTCTTCTTGTTGTGCATATTGCAGAATAGCTTGGCACCTCCTTGCTGATTGTACTTCATGTTGCAGTATTTGACATCACAATATCAAGGGGGGATGTAGCTCAGTGGTAGAGCGCATGCATGGTTGGTGTGGCGCAACAGATAATACCACTACTGGCCAGTGAGATACCACACCATGCAGGGTACACATTTAAGCACATTATTGTATGGACAGTGAGACTCCCTTAAAAAGTCATACATTTAAAGGATCACTGATCAAACAAGAAATGAAACAACACATATTTGGGATCTAGTTTTCCTAGTTTTAGTTTTGCAGTGGAATGATAATTTTAATGGCTTGTGGACTGGTAGTGATTAGATCTAAATATGAATGGATTTTTTTGAGAATTTCACAATTTGTTTTGTTAATGCTTTAAGCTATACGCTCCTGCTTAAACTTACTGATCATTTTCAAATAAAGAAGAAAGGCTTTGTTGGATTGGAGTTGGGTGGGTTCTATACTAAAAGACACTGCTGTCAGGTGTTCTTGTACCAATCAGAATTGGAGCTGATTTTTAAGCGACCCCTCGTTTTAATATAAAGCAGTAGAGGGAATGTATTATCATGAAATAACATCATGGCTGTGATGAAGCAGACACGTGTGTGAGTACAGTATGTCATCACTGCCGTGCTGTTTTTGTGTGATTATAACACAACCTTGAGTGTTCTATTGCTTTTATACAACAGTTCAGAAAATAAATAACGTGAGAAATAAATCAGTTTAGCCGTGAAAGAAGCTTTTCATATGTTTTATTGGTGGCATTTCCTTCCACCGAATTATAACTATTTGCTACATCAAAGAAACTCCACTCACTCACTGAACACACTGCAGTTCCTTCTCCAGCTTCTTACACAGACCAACAGGTTTCTTTTCCTGGCCTGTTTGTTTGTAATTGTGTCTTCTTGTCTTTATCCCTTTAGCTTAATTGAAGGTTGTTCTTGTCTTCTCTTGCTTAGGGCATTTAGTGTTAGGGATACAGTGTTTGTGGAAAAAAACAATCAGCCAGAGTGGCCAGAACTAACTGTTGTAACACAGCTTAAAGTAAAAAGAATCTAATGTATAAGCTGTGCCTGCTTTAGGAAAGATCAGTTTCACAATATCACACTAGTGAAACTGTGCCTTGCAGAGCTTGGAGAGTTTGTTGATGAGGCTGTTCCGTCTATCCTTCTCTCCCTCTGCTGTGACTGGATGTCTGAGCTGCTGGGCTAGTCTGACGCTGACTAAATGATTTGGTGCTTTTGATAATCACTTAGCCACAGTGCTATGCTTGTGTTAGTCTGATGCCTACTTTGCCACCAACACTTACCACTGCAGTCATACAAAATGGAAAAAGCCAACTGTGGTACACAGGCCACAGGTACTGGACATCAGTGCCTTTCCATTTCATCTAAAAATCTTTAGGGTCATTGAAATATGATATTTGCATCCAGGTTTACGGCCCTTTCAGTGATATCATATGACCTAATGAGCCAAAGGGGCTGGACGTGTGTGTGTGAGTGTGATCACATTGAGCCAAAGGGATTGGAAAGGAAAGGGGGACAGTGCCAAAATGCAAGTCACAACAATTCTAAATATCAGAATACCACATGAAGCAACAGTTTGGTATCCTGATATCCCTGACGAAGCTGAGGCTTGAACTTTGTAAAGAAGAATCCAGCCGTATGAATCCAACCATACCCCAAACTGCTTTAACAGATGTGAGGGACATTCGAATCAGGCTTAAGCCCACCGACTGCTCCGTGGTAGGCACAAGCACACACTTGCAGATGGATAGATTACGCTGGACTCTGGGGTCTGATGTTTTAAACAGCCCCCAGCTTTCCCACACTCTGTATGTGACAGCGCTGCTGTGATAAAGAAGTGGCGGAGGAGCGTGTGGGAGCCAGTCTATAGGCACATAAACTGCAGTCTAGAACTGAACTCGACACTTCAAGTGTTTTGCTTTCTTGTTAGTGTCGAGGAAAAAGTGTCATCTGCAGGGCTTCCAGATATACTGGAGACATTGCTGGTGAGCTGGATCAAGCTGAAGAGCATGGACTCTTTGTGGGTTCTTTTTTTGGCATTATCTTTGAGCAGACAGTGCCCTGTGATGCCCTTTAAAGGGGGTTTCCATGATTTCTGAAAAGTTCTGCATAACTAAATGGTTAAGATATAAACAAAGCTATTCAAAGTGGTTTGATTTAAACAGCTCTGCTTTTGTTCACAGTAGGTGATAGAAAGCAGACAGAAGCAGACATCTATTATTACCTTAATGCCTCATAAAGCTACCTCACAGAAAGCTATTGAAATGGTTATGAACCATAAAACCATGAACCATGAGATGGTTATAAATTCTCTGCCTGATGCAAGAGATGTCAGCTTCCACAGAAGGTTTTGGCCTAAAATACTATTAACATGCGATTCATGCTGGACGCCTGCATGTAAGCAGTTGTGAGGAACACTACACTATATGGACAAAAGTTTTGGGACATCTACTCATTCATTGTTTCTTCTGAAATTAAGGGTATTTAAAAAGGGTTTATCCTGCTTTTGTTGGAGAGTAACTGTCTCTACTGTCCAGGGAAGGCTTTCTACTAGATTGTGGAGCATTGCTGGGGGATTTGATTGCATTCGGTGACAAGAGTGGTCGTGAGGTCAGGGTGTTGGGTGATGATAAGCCTACCTCATCCCCAACTCCCCAGTTTATCCCAGAAGTGTGCAACTTAATGTGGCTGAATGCATCACAGAAAGGCTTATTAGACACTAAGGGGTATTGCTCAGTAACTACAGGGACTTCTGTACAAACTGGTGGGGTTATTCTTTGGTGGGGTTACCCTTCATGACCAGCGTCTTTAGTACTTAGTTGAGCACCTTTTTGATGATACGCGATGCACTGCCAGACTTTAGATTCTGGCAGCGTTCCTGAAGAATCTTAGCCCATTCCTCATGGACAGTGGCCTCCAGTTCACTAATATTCTTGGGTTTGTAAATGTTGCTAATACACCTTTGCAACAGGGCTTGACTAATTTTGACTGCAGCTGTACTCTGGAATTGTTACTTAGCAGACTTGTAAAAAGCTAATCACAGATCCTGAGAGTGATCACAGGACCATCCCAGTTAAAATAACTCAGCTCCAACAGGACTTTATTATTATTATTATCATTATTATTTTATCCCTTTTTGACAATTATCAACAGATATAGACATCACAACCCCTGTTTCCCATCACCACCAATGTAAAGAAATTTGAGTCAGTAAAAACCATCTCACACCATAACACTTTGCTGACCAAACCACTCTGAATGATTCTGTGTACATCTCGAAGTTGGTGTGTTTGCTCTAGCCGTATGTATAAGCAACAGATATCTTTACTTTAGAGTTTGTGTTCCTGCCTCTTCTAATTTACATCTATTTACATGTATTCACGGTGCTTTCACAGTGTAATTGATTGGTGCGTTGAAACAGTGAGTGATTAGCCTGTGATTACGAGTGTGCGCAAAGCGGATAGCGTGTGTTCATTTGGATAGAGTAATCAGGGGGGGGGGTTAATTACATAGACTATGCAAATGTTAGAATTGTGAAGAGAGCAGCCTGCTGACTGTTTGTTTACCATCTCTTTTAGATCACAATGTTTCTGTACATTTTTTATGCAACTACCATCTTCTGCCACTCTTTTTCTTTTCTCTTCTGCCATGGTTTTCCGTTGCTCTCCTGCCATGCCGAGGGTCAGAGCACTTTCTACTCAGTTTTGACCTCCACTGCCCTTGTGTCCTTGTCCTTCCCTTCTACCGCCCTCTCGCTCCTTCTCTCTCCTTCTTGCTTTTCTTCCTTCATCTCTCTCATTCTGCACACTCGATGCTGGCCTGCTGTCTCCATGGCAACCTCTGCACAGGGGAAGTTGATTCTTGAGCGGTGAAAATGTGACAGGAGAGGATACATGCGGAGAGGGAGAATATGAATAAAAGAATTAATCAAATAATTGTAAGATGTCATTATGGTGAATGTACTTTTAAAAAGAATCTCCCTTTTATTTTCCCTCCACCTCTCAACATCTCTCTCTCTCGCTCTTTATCTCTCTCTTTTTAGGGTTTCCTGAGCCGCAGGTTAAAGGGATCTATAAAGAGGACCAAGAGTCAACCCAAGCTGGACAGGAACAGCAGTTTTAAGCACATCTTGCCTGGCTTCAGACCCATAGAGAATGAGAGGTAAGAACATAAAGGAATAGTTCCCAGTTTTCCTCTTGTCTTAAAGCAGTCAGTGAGCTAAGACTCGTATGGCAGCTGAAGTTCGCTTCTTTAGTTTTGCTCTGGAGCTACGAATCACTGTGTACAGTGCTGTGGCTAACAAGTAATGAAAGTGTCCATCCAAATAATAAGCATTGTGCAAATTGTACGCCTAAATTATACACCTACCTTAAACCAGGTGTGTCCAACTGGGTTGCGTCCAGGCCACGGGTCTGCAGACTTTACTGTGTGTTTTTTGTGGTGTACTCTGACTTGCTGCCAAAATACATTTGCAGGTAATATAGAAAAGCTTTTTGCTAGTCACCTACTACCATTGGAAATGTTGCCTGTGCTTCTTATTAAAGGTGTGGAAAGTGACATGTAATGAAACAAACACTCAAACACTGTTGTCTCCTCACTGAAAGGATAATACACCTTTACCAAAACACAACTGCGAAATGGGCAAACGACAAAACCCCAAAACTGCTGTGTAACAGTTTACTCCAACTAAATGTACTACAGCACACTAGATGCCTTTCTAGACTATATTCAACAGCTACTTTGGGACAATATACATGCATTTGAAACTGGTGCAGAAAGCTCTGTAAGTTGGACCCTGGTTGTTTGAATAAGGAACATAATTATATCTGCAGAGCTGAGGCCCAGAAGGAAACCAGTGTGACATCCATGCCTTACTGTGTTGTTAAAGTATCTTTAATAGGCATGATTATGTAGCCTCATCGCTCCTGTGCAACAGTGATGGACACAACTTTAAACAGCAAACATGCTGTAAACATGTGGTAAGAGGAAAGTATTGTATTTTTGAGTTTTACTGAACTACTGCTTCACATGTCTAACCTCCAGTCTAAGAGCAGAGACAGAAACACAAGCCCCTACAGTCCTGAAGAAACTGAAGAAAGTCTATTTGGGCTTGAGTTCCTATCTTTGACAGCTGTTACTGAAGTATAAATGTGCGGTTCTAGCTGTGTGTATACACACTGAAACGTGGCGAGTATGTGTGTGCGTCTGACAGGTAGCTGGTTATCGAGGTCACTGTTGACATGCTGTGAAAACTGACAGAGCTTTACACTCCAGTCTGTCATTTCTCCATCCCTCCACCATCCCTTCTTTTCCCCACTCTCTTATAAATATCTCTCATTTTAGATCAAGACCTGCCTCTGTCAGCTTTGTCTGCTGTTTAATTTTCTATGGCTCAATGCCGCCTGTCTTCTGTGATGGAGAGGACAGTGTGGGATTAAGGGCATTGCTTTGTAACGTTCATTGGTTGCTTTCTGTTATTTGATTGTAAAATGAGGTAAGGTGTTTGGGAAGTTTTTCTGCTAAAGTGTTGCATTAAGCTTCATTAGAAACCTATACCTTGTGGCTCCAGCTTGCTGCTATACAGTAGCCCATCTGTTGATGTATAGTGTAGGTGTTAGTCATCCTCTAGACCTTCAGTTTCTGACCACCGAACAGCTCTTGATGCTACTACCACATCGGTGTGACTGCTGTGTTGAAAATAGCCCACCACACAAATAATGGATTAAATAATGACATGATCAATCCGTTATTAATTATTTTATTAATCTAAAGCGTGCTACAATAAATCTAAATGTGCTACTCCTGTGCAATTTCATAGCTTTCAAATAACATGTAGAAAAATTCAAAAATGTTTAAACAAAAAGACAAACCACTGAAAACATCTAAAAATACCATTTGGTGTCTAGCTTTTAATGCATTTATAGTATTATACATTGGAGCTATTCATATACTTTAAATAACCTAAATTATTAACAGAGCAAGTGATTCCAAGCCTTTGAACAGTGGAGTATATGAGCATATTAATGCATTTCAATATCAGTTCTCATAGTCTTGCCAGATCCAGAGAGAAGAGAGAAGATCGAGTGAATACAGGCTAAGGCATGTTAAAGGCAAAGGAGCAGAGTGTGAAGCAGTGTAAGGGTATAATAACTGGTTTTATTAATCCTACATGTTCTGCTTCACAGTCTAGTGTGAACATAAATGTGTAATGTGTCTATCCTGACATTTCTTCTTCATGCACTGACACTTCAGGCAGTGCCTGAGCAGACTGCAGGACTGTTCTCTCTTGAGTTCTAACCGAGGTCATACAAATAAAACTGCCCCTCAGAAATTCATGTTTCAAATGTGTTGCGGATTCATTAATAGTGAGGCCTACATATGTAGAGGCCTCTAAAATGTAAAAATTAGTAATGTTTTGAGGAGCAACATGAAGGAAACATTGACTAGGTGCTGTCTTAGTAAATATTCAAATACCAGCCTATTTGTGATATTGACCATGTGAATGCTTTTGTGCAGAATGATCAGATGTTTTTCTCATGATTAGACGAACGTTAGGTAGCTTTGATATGCGAATCAGGGGCTTTTGCAGAAACTTGTGGCGTTCATGGCAGGTTGAAGGCACAATAAAGCAAAGAGAGGCACTAAATAGTAAGAACATCTGAAACTCATGGTCTAATATTTGACCCAAATATGTTTACTAACATAATGTGTAATACAAAATTATATTCAATCAGAAAGAGAGAATGAATAGAAGCATTTTTACTAGTGGCCTTAAACTTTTGGACAGTCTTGCAAAAAAGGTGCAAGGAAATAAACACCTAACGTTCAATGGAAATCAATGGTGCAATTCAGTGGTCCAATCATCTTAAAATATTGATAGAATATTGAACAACTGTCAGATTTACTTGATGTCAAAGAGAAAAAAATAACAGTGCTATGTAAAAGGTGATTCTTATGGGAAGGTAACATCCCTAAACATTAGAATATGGGCTATAAAAGTCTCAGTTGCCTTTAATATGACCAGTAGTGTAAATTCTGAAGCTTTTTTTTTTTTTACAATCATGTACATGCTGAATAAGTTTATTATAACTACACACTCCTACACTAGCGTATGCATTTCACCAATTACACCGCCTTGCTGATCCTCTTTCAAAGCTTTCAAACCACATTGTTTCGCTCTCTTGCATCATGTGTCATAAATACTGTTACAATCCTTGTTTCATCCACCCAGCCGTCAATATTTCTGTTGCTATCTTTAGCTAAAGCTTGGCCCCCGAGATTCCCTCTGCTTTTTCTTTTGTGACCCCATAATGTCTTTGAGCCTCACCTTGCCAACTCTCTTTTACTTCCAATCTCAATAAAAGCCTTTACCGGCCGTTTCTCTCGCTAATCTGCTCATTAGCGGTTAGCATGTCCCCTGTTCAGCTTTGCATTAACTGTTAGCATCTCTTATGCATCGAGACCTTAGCGTGTGCTGTGTTTCTCTTTGCAAGCTAACCTAAGTCTAAGCTCCGTTGCTCATCCATTCTTTCTCCAAATGAGATTATATGCTGTGTGGATGTCGCTAATCCTAAAAGCATCTCGTTTAACTGGATTAAGTGGAGTAATTGTCTGTGTGTGGATAGCATGAGTCGACTAGACAGTGTGTTGTGCTAGGACAGAGAGGGGAATGAGTGCATTGGAGTTTTGTGGAACAAAATGGATTGCTGTTGGACTCCTGTATCCTGGCCTTATGTAAGTGTGTTTGTTTTTTCATGCAAGTATAACTATGTGTGCTTTGTCTCTGTGGATAGATGGTACCGTAGGTTTAGATCTGGTTTAATATTTAACTTGGCCCGATCGCTGGAGTATCCCTAGCTATCTCACTCTCCCTCCTATGCATGACATGGAATTTGCCTGTTTGCCATTATCTATCGACCCTCATAATGAAAAGGCAGCATTAGGCTGTGGTCATACCTATTCTGTTTGCTGAAGTCCACACCACCACAGAATGAGTTTTTGTTTTGAGAATCCCTCGACTTACAAAGACGAGTTCCCTCCAGCAGCAGTCGGTGAAATTCTGTGGGGTGTTCACACTTATCAGACCTAAACAGACCTGAAGTACTCAAGTACCTAATAGGGTATCCATGAATGCACTGGTATACACTGTATATGCTAAGCAAGAGACTTCCACTGTTGACCATGATTACTGCTGTATGTTACTTCTACTCACACAAAAAGTAGCAAATTAATAGTGAAACCACAATCACAGAATCATAGCAATCAGTTAAGAACTGCGCACAAGTTCCTCTGCCACCTTCAGTTCCGCTGGACAGAGCTGTGTGCAATGCACACATTTGCCAAAATAGCGTGAATGCTGCTTTTCTCTTCGTTAAGCTGCCTGACGGATTAAAAACACAGCCTTTTCTGCAGGTTTTCTGCTACTACAGGTCATAGATGAGAAGGTATGAAATCTTATGAGTGCTTCAGCCTTTAAAAATGATATTAGGTATTAGAGGTTTGAGGTTCTCTTCAACAGGAAAAAGGACAAGAATTCAGTAATAAAATATTGCAGTGTGTTTGTGCTACGCATCTACAGAATCTGCTAAATCCAGTAGATGCTGGGAACATTCACATTACTGGGATGCAGTAGAACACACTTTTAATAATGGGGGAAAAAACATGATAGAAATAATTAAACAAACAAACAAGATTGAAATCTCTTGAAACACATAAATGCTAACAGGTCATGGCTATGTCATAGCATGTTACAAATCCCTGCCCTTTATCCTCATACACACCGTGTGTTGGCGCTGCACTATCCTGTCCGTTTACTGTGTCTAATGTCTGTCGTATTTATAGATTCATAGCATTTTTCTATGTTTATGTTTCCACATTGCACTTTATATAGTCTGGACGGTGCTGTTTCTGCTCCTTGTTGCACCGTGGTCATGGAGGACCGTGATTTCACTCCACGGTGTACCTGTACACAGATGCAATGACCATAAAAGCTTCTTGACTTTACTTGAAGGTCGTATGAAGACCTGCAAAAAAACCTGGAACCTACACACGCACCTTCCAACACACATGTATAAACACAGACCACACAGCCTGATATTTTGCAGGTTTAGGATATTTTGCAGGTTTAGGCCTCTTAAAGGCAAGCATTTACCACTGTCTCAGTGCCCACACTGATGAAGTGAAGCACAAGATTTCAGAAGCTAATCCAAGCAAACACAAATCACCTGAAAATGTGAGTGATTTTAATGAGCCAATGAAGCTGAGTTTTGCTTTGCCCATTACACATCGCAGACAAAGCATTAAGCATGTGTATTTACCACTACAGTCTCAATTATCCACTGCACAATCTGATAGACTTTAGGTAACTGGGGTTGGAAGGGTTGGTGTAAGTCCAATGTAACTGTAGGTGCAACCTGTAGAGGCTGGTGCTTGTACCTTTGGTTGTGTATGTTTAGAGATGCATATACTAGCATGAGCATTTACTACTTTACTACCACAGTATTTGTACTAGATTACAGAATTTATAATAATAATAATAATAATAAGCTTGGTTGCATGCTAGTGTTCGAGGCTTGTACCTGATGTTTATGTGTTCAGTTATGTCTAGGGGTGGGACTGAGCGTGAACAAGTGAACAGTGACCCTTTTACTTCAGATCTGACCACACCACTGCTACGGTGCATGTGTGTGTAGTTATATGTGACTGTGCGACACACAACTGCATGGGGCTTGAGACGGTTTAACAGGCAGGTCAGAAATAAGACACATGCCCGTGTTTGTGCATTCTTCTTTCATTGAGGCATCTCTGCTTAAATCTAATAAAGTCATGACATTTAGTCTTATTAAACTGAGGAAAAATTCACCAGGTGGCCCATCTGTAATATCGAGGTGATTGTGAAGCCTGGAGCCCCGTGTCTTTTTCCTTTTGCCTTTCTCAGGCCTCCATTATTTGCACGGTATCCCCTGCCGTTCTTCATTACATAAATACAGCAATTAACATTGATTTCCAATGTCTCCCTGCGTTCCTCCCCTACTTCCTTTCTTACTATTCCCTTAAGTAGCAACTGGAGCTCTTTCTCTCTCTCTCTCCCTCGTGTTCATTCATAATGCAGTAGACGGGTTAGATTTTACTATTAGTCGGTTCTCTTGGCACAGATGGTACTAAGACTCTTAGGTAAGATGATAGCAAGCCCAGCTTAGCCATTTAACAAAGAAATCAAGCCGCTCTAAAGGGGAGTGAAAAGAACAAGAGATGTAGATGCTTTGTTATTGCGTGGACCATAGGAATGCATTTCACAAATGCCAGTCCTGCTTCAAGATATTATTGACTGACAAGGCGTAGAAACACATTAGGGAACATTTGGCCTATGTAATGGCTTACAAAGAAATGCGTGTTTTATGAATATAGGCTCCATGTTCCTCCCACAAATGTTCTTTCATAGCTATCACTGCGAGATTGGACTTTACAGCATTGTGACTGGAGTCCTATTCACTCTAATGAGAACTCAATTTTCAATAGTGGTATCATTTCAAATGAGATCTATACTAGATGGGTGTTAAATGTCACTGTTAGGAAAGATTCGTTTATTGTTGTCTAGACAAGATAGGGTTTGCACGGTGGAACAAAATCCATGCAACAAAAATCTAGGCTGGAAATGGTCATTTCCATCGTACATCCATCCAGCTCAGTGAGATACACCATATGACTCATTAATGGCTTCTTCTGAAATCAAGGGTATTAAAAAGAGTTCATCCTGCTTTTGTTGGAGTACCTGTCTCTACTGTCCAGGGAAGTCTTTCTACTAGACTTTGTAGCATTGCTGTCAGGTTTGATTGCATTCAGCAACAAGAGCATTAGTCAGGATGCTGGATGATCAGCATTTTATCTCATCCCCAAGTCTCCAATTCACCCCCCCCCCCTCCCCCCAAAAAAATGGATGGAGCACCACCACCTCATTCCAGAGAACACCGTTCCACTGCTCTACAGCTCAAAGCTGGAAGGCTTTATACCCCTCTAGCCCACACCTGACGTTAGGTCTGGAGTCAATAGGTTCATATTTATCTGCACCAGAGACTCCTTTCTTTTTGCAGTACTTTTCTACAAGGACTAAGGAAGCTGTGTGTGCATTTGCTCATTTGTGTCAGCAGTGGGTTTACCTTAAAGTAGTAGTAAAGGGCAGTGAAAGCAGTGTGAAAGCAGTGTAAAAGCTGTGGGTCTATGTAGAACCTTGACAACTCAGGGTTTCACTATTGTTATGAGTCAAAGAGCCAATTTAAGAACTGTAGAAACACCAAAGCAATCCAATGTGAATCATTTCCCTCCTCAAAGTTTTTGCCAATGTTCTACATTAATCGCAACAACATGAATAGCTTATTTGGTGTTAGGCAGTGGTCAGGGAGCTCAGAAGTCCATAGTCTACCTCTATTCCTTTGTTATGAATTGGTTTGGACCCAAAATGTGGACAATGTGGGGCTCCCTAAGGACTGGTTTGACACCCACAGGCCTAGAGTATTGATACACATTGGTTGAGTATGGTATAATGACCTATTAAATATATATATCATCTGCTTGTTTCTAAATGTTTGCCCATTATTACTTGCTATAGCTTATTAACTTCTAGTTTCTGAACTAGCACAGGAGAATGTAAGCAATGTTAGAGTTTGGGGGTGACCAGAAAGCCAGATTGCACTGAGACGCAGTTGAGCCGATCTGTTAAAACAGTTTGTAGTTAAAGGGCTGGAATAATGAACAGAGTATTTTATGTGCATTATTGTTGTTGCTGTTACAGGTGACACAAGTTTTTTTTCAGGCGAGATTAAATAGACATTGGGTGCTGGGGTAATTTCCTTTTTCACAGGTGCTACTGTAGGATTTCATTTCCATCCGGATCAGCCAGGTCAGTGTTTTTCTCCCTCCTCCCCTGAAAAAATGATAGGCTGACTCACCAACTGTTTTTCATCCGTCCAGAGACAGACATCTTGGTGACTTTCCAGGCAGATGTCACCTCATGTTGGGGGGGGGGGGGGGGGGGGGGGGACTGACTGACCGCTGCTACCTGCAGTATTAGTCTCTTACTGCACGTATCCATATCAAACATTTCCCAAAATATGAAACTATGAATACCTTGAAAGAGTCTCTCAACCTTTCACTCGATCTGGGTGGTAAAACCCAGTCTCTGTCTACTCTGCATTAGCGCAGGGTATTAGCAGGACGAGAAAGAAAAGAGAGACCCTGCTGGCTTTAGGTAGATCCTGGGTAAAGAGCAGTTTTAATGCATTGGATGTTCAACATTTGCTTCAATTTAATTTAATAATAATAATCTCTGAATTTAAATTCTTTTTCACAGCAGCAGCAAAAGCACAAGTTGTTTGTCATCACTTTGCAGAAGGGCGAGCTGTCTAAACTATTTACAAACACAACATACCCCACTTGCTCTGCGAGCGCTGTATGTGCGTTCTTATGCTCAGAAGAGGATTGTAATGAATTCCTGAGGTCAGATCACAGTTAGTTTTTACCACTCAGGTCAGTTGCTTTGCTTATTCTCCTTCCCTCTCCCTCCAGAGCTGGAGAAAAGCAATGTTGTCAAGGAAACAGTGGTATCGGAACAAATCTCAGCACGACTTTATTGCTTAATAAATTTCATTTGATAAAAGGAGAGATTAATTCTTTGAAAAAGGCGGAAGGAAGGCCTGAGCCGAGCCAGTTTTAATCAAACTGTCAAGTCAGTGCTGTTTTTGCAGGGCTTTGATTGTATTAATAAAAAAGAGGGCCTCAAATTCAGATGCTGTCGTTAGATTCCTAAAGCTGCCTGGATGTTAATTATTTTTGTATACTGGTAATAGGAACGAATGAAGTCATTTGCTGGCTTGAAGTCAACTGTGCACTGTTATTATCTTACTTTTCTTGTAACAAAGCCAAATTTAATGTAACAGCTTACATATTGTTACAGCCTGAGCTCATTCAATTCAATCTAACAGAAACCAGTAATTAATTACCATTAAGTCTGTGGCATTCAGTGTATCTGTCAAGCGTATACACTCACACATTGTATTAGAACCCTCCCTCCCTGAGAGTGGAAGGGTGGTGGGATCAAACTTTCAAAAGATAAGTGTTGTAACAAATGTTGGTTGTTTGATGACATTGCAATATTAATTCCTTAATACCTGCAGCGTGTGTTCTGAGACGTCCCTCTGACTGTGACTGGTCCAATTCACATCATAAGAATAAGAAGAATCTCAGACCTCCTTTTGGCTAAGTTTGGTCCAGATTCCTTCAATGTTTGCTCTAAGACCTCCATCTGACTGTGATTGGTCCAGATACCTGCAGTGTTTGCTCTAAGACCTCCATCTGACTGTGATTGGTCCAGATACCTGCAATGTTGGTTATGAGACATTCCGCTGACTATGATTGGTCTAGATACCAGCAATGTGTGCTCTACAACCTCCATCTGACTGTGATTGGTCCAGATACCTGCAATGTTTGCTCTAAGACCTCCATCTGACTGTGATTGGTCCAGATGCCTGCAATGTTGGTTATGAGACATTCCGCTGACTATGATTGGTCTAGATACCAGCAATGTGTGCTCTACGACCTCCATCTGACTGTGATTGGTCCAGATACCTGCAATGTTTGTTTGTTCTGAGACATGACTCTGACTGTGATTGGTTCAAATAACTGCAATATTTGTTCTGAGACCTCCCATTGATTGACATTGGTCCTGTCAACCACCTTGTTCATCGTAAGACCTCCCCCTAACAGTGATTTGTCCCAATACCTGCAGTGTTTGTTTTGAGACATCTCTGACCCTGACTGTGATTGGATCAAAAAACATACCTGCTTTTTTAATGTCTTATTTTATTTATTTTTTTAAATGATATAGTCTTTCTGATGTAGCGGTGGCTTCTGTGTACATTGTTACTATTTTTGCTCAACAGTAACACCAAACCAGTCCCTGTTACAGTTGTTGAGTCAACATGTAACTGGAGCGTTTAATGGTGTTTCTAATCCCTCTTCTAATTCTCCACACTCCTGACGCCTCAGACAGCACTTTGCAAACAGCTGGATGTTTGTTTCTGAACGACAGCTGAAGTATGCTGAAGGAAACACTTGATGCTTGTATAGTTGAAATATTTGTTTTGAATTAGTGCAGTTTATGAGTGCTAATACATTTCTGCTGATTACAGACTCGGCCTGGCTCGCCTTTCAGTCCTCACCCAACTCCAGACAGCTGTGTGTATTCAGTTGGGATGAAAGGCCGTGATTTGGCCAGCAACAATACCACTGTGATGCCTCATGTGTCAGAGGTAGAGACTGAGCGAGCGAGAGAGAGAGCCCCCTTTTTCCATGTAAAAGATTATGGCAATTGAACTCAATCGGAAATAATGCGCACGCGTGCGCACACACACACACACACACACACACACACACAGTGAGATATTCTCTCTGTCTCTCTCTGTCTCTCTCTCTCTCTGCCCTTTAGATGATTAAGGTGAGGGCTAAATTGATTTTAAATGCTGAAGGCTATTTAGATTTTATGGCTTGGAATTTAGAATGTGAGCCCCCCCCCTCCCTTCCTCTCTCCAAACACACAGTCATATACTAAGAAATATACTAAGACATACTGTGTTTAGTCACTGTCAGAACCTTGTTTCTCCAAAACAGTAACTTTACAGGAGAAACAAAGAGCACTTGGATGGATGGAACTTGCAGTGGGAGTTCCTGACGGTTCAGTCATTGTGACATTTGAACACAATGAAGAGGCAGAAGTTTTCAGGGCACGCAATGTTTTAGTCTGACAGTGACGATATAGATAGATACAGTAAATACACACATATACACACACACAAACACAATACACTGCAATAATTTGCACTTAGAAGTGAGAATCTGGCTTCTTTTTTACATTCAGTGGAAGATCTTCACTCAGTTTTGCTGCTTTATAAAGAGGATTTTGTTGAACTTGAACACACACACACACGAGTGACATTCACTGAGCAGGCCCCAGCATGCTGCATCCTCATATTTATTGCCTTTAATTGCTCTTCTGAATAGCTGTGAGGCTTGTCAGACTCTCAGCTTTAAAAGCCTCACAAAACTCTTCTTTTTTCTGCCCCGAACGTTAATCATTTTAATGTTACACGAGTCAAGGCTCCTGTTTTACGGAGAGAACTGCAGGGTCTCCTTCAAAACTGTAGGATTCTTCATTTCAGTTTATGGATTTGGTTATTAAGTTATTTTATGTTAAATAAATTAATAAATAATGAGTCATTTTTAAGAATAAAATCCCTTAATAAATAGTGACTTTGTGGTGGTTATTGGTCACAGGCTTGTGGCTTGGAGACCCAGGCCCACTAAGCTAATGGTTGGATGCTTGAGCATGGCCCTTAACCTCTCTGCTGCAAGGGTGCTGTGGCATGTTGTCTTACCCAGGTCTTCTTTTTCAGAGGAAAGAATTTTTGTTATAAGTGTAAATCATCATCAAGCCACATTTACATAAAAATACACAGCCCAACAATCAGTCCCCTTCACTGCTGCTGTTTCTGAACATGTATTAATGTAGAACCGTCCCAAGAGCAGCCACTTCGTCTTCATGCCCTGGAGGCAACAAGTCACTGACACAGCTAACGAGACCAGGAACACACACCAAGACTCACACACACACACACCAGCACATCCATAGAGCAATCACTGGATATGGAGAGAAAGGGAACGAGAGAAAGAGGGAGGGTGGGGGGGGCAGTGTGTAAAACATTTTACATGCTATAAACACAGCTAATGTGAGCACACAGACTTAAGAGAGAGAGATAAAAGGAGAGGAAGAAAGAGGAAGGGAGAGTGAGTGAGTGGTTGAGTGAGTGAGGAAGGGATAGGGGAGAGATCAGGGGGGTCAGCCAGCAGCCCAGAAGGTGGCAGTAGAGAAAGGAGAGAGAGAGAGTGAGAGCGCGTGTGCTTAGAGTGAGCCCCGCCTCCCTGTAAAAAGCAGGAGCACTGTGTGTGTGAGAGAGAGGGAGAGAGAGAGAATGAGAATGAAGCCATGAGAAGGACCCTGCACTCGTCCGCTGCTCTCTCTCTCTCTCTCTTCATCCTCCCCCACGCTTCTTCCTTTTTTTCCCACCGTCGCCGCACAGTCTCTGATCACTCCACCCGATTCAGACCATGCCTGGTAAGTGTCTCAGCTACCACATGCCAGTCAGACGTGTATGTGTGTGTGTATGTGAGTGTATATGTGTGTGTGTGCATCTGTGTAAAACCATGGTGAATAGGAGTGGCAGTGGGGCAGAGTATGATCATAGGCACAAGTGGATAAAAACACACTTGTGCACATGCTCTGATACGCATATTAATTGCTTAGGAGCAAGCGTGTGTGCTTGGTTTATGCATTGTGTTTGTGTGTGTGTGTGTGTGTGTGTGTGTATTCAGCAGGGCAGTCTGAAATCATCTGACACGGAAATTCTGTCAGGTCACTGCATGAATCATGTGTGTGTGTTTGGGTCTGGGTGTGGGTGGGTGTGTGTTTGTGTGTGGCTTCCACTCAGGATGTTGAGTGTCTGTCATTTGACTTCTTATGGATGAACTGCTTTTATGCTGATAAGTGAATTGAACTGGGTTTTGATACAGGCATGAATGTAGTTGATTTTAAACTGATGAAAGATTTGAACTGGTTTAAGCATGAATTTAGCTGGTTTCTAACTGGTGTATGAATTGAAGTGGTTTTGAGACAAGCATGCATTCAGCTCTTTTTATACCGATGAATGAATTGAACTGGTTTCAGCGTGAATTTAATTGGGTTTAAACTGGTGTTAGCATTAAACTGGTCTTGAAGCATGCATGCATTTAGTTGGTTTCACACTGATTAACAAATGTGTGTATGAATTGAACTGGATTTGAACAGATATGAATTTAGCTGGTGTTTTTAAACAGGTGTTTGACTTGAACTAGTTTTAAAGCAGAGTGGTTTACACAGTTTTTTTTATAGGGAAAAAAAGGAAACTGTTTTGGAGATTTAATGTGTACTGCTTTAGCTTTGGAGAGCTCAGACTGTGATGGATCTGCTATTTTGGTGTTGCTGCAGGATGTTTGGAGCAGTATGTGAGAAGTGTAAGGCTGTGGCTGTCGTGTTTGGTTGGCTGTTGCTAACTGGCATGAGTTTATTGGCATGAGGTGATGAACTTTACCCCACTGGTGTATGAATCATCATGCACTGCATAGACACAATTTACTTCTTAACTTGTGCCGAAGAGCTTTCAGTAACCCGCACTGTATAAAATATGTATGTCCCACACACACGTACTCTTATTATGGATTCATTATCCTGCCATTTCCAATCACTCCAATCAAACTTACTTATGATATATAAGAACTCATATTTAAACCAGTGTACCCACAATACCTCAACCTACTTATCCTAACACTGTACCATAGCAACACTCAAACAAATATATACTATAGTCTGTTAAAACACCTGAAAAAGAGCCCTCTATGTTAGATAACATCCATATCTTGTGAACGCATCGGTGTGATTTTATCACATAGCATCAAGCTGGAGCTTTCGAAGTGGTATTGACAAAACGGAGGGCCCAGGGCTGCGAGATACCACTGGGATACTAATCTTTGACCTCTGGAGCCAAAGTCAAATTCTCCCATCATTGCTAATTCACTGGGCTGCTGCCGCCTCTTTATTCCCTAATTTTCTCAGCGGCATAATCCAAATGCTAGGATAAAGGACGTTAAGGCTTAAACAGGATCATACTCTAATCTTTAATGTTTAGCATCAAGCAAGCTGTCAATCATAGTCTTTATAATGAGTTTCTTTACACACACACACTCACTTGTATGCACCCAAATATCTGTGAAAAAAAAAATGGAAAAGCGTCATGAATATCAAAACTGAAGGACATTCTGTGATTTGTTTGAAGCTTAAAACAGACATATCAGCCTAAATTCTAACCCTGATTCATAGTGACCATTCCAGTAAAGAGCTCAGATGCAGAGCTGTCACCGCTGTTCTCTCTCTGTTTCTAACAATTGACAAAATCCTTGTTAGACTACTAGCTGTATTCACAGACACATGGGACCCGTCTAGAACTTCTGGTGTTTGGTGCGTAATCTACTAACCATTGGAAGAACACGCTTGGCTGTACCTGCCTACATACCGCGGTGAATTTTGTTTTCCAGTTTGAACAGTCTTTTGTGTTTGCTGTTTCACGAATTCATCTCCCTTGTTCCCAACCAAATGGGAAACACAAGCATTATTCTATTGTTAAAAAAAAGGAAACTAAAAATTACAGACAGTTTTTTAGTTCTGTGAAATCCTGGGATGTTCTCTGAAGGCCTAGAAAGCTCTGAGGGTGTTTAAAAAATATTTGAAAATAATCCTCCTACAGCGAATGTATAGCTTCTTTTTAAAATATCTACACTGCCTCTGGGTGAAGCATACAGTTGGACATTTCATGGTTATTCATTATTTAAAAATTACATTGTGTAAAAATGCATTTTTATGGTCGAATCTGCCCATTAACCCACCTTTTTGTAACTCCCGCAAGCACTAACAATGCTCCCAACAACGGAAAGGGAGGGTAAAGACTTAACACAGGTCTCCACTGATACATGCAAAACGAGCCACTGCCTCTTTTCGAACTGTCGCCAATGTGGCATTGTTAGGCATCTGACAAGCGCTGGGTTACCAGAGAGATCCCAGGGGTGAAAACTGTGCTCTCTTGGACTCCGGCCGCTGATGGCAAAGCAGCCTGGCTCAGGATAGTGGTTGCGCATTAGACCGCTGAGCCACTAAGAGCCCCCTCAGTTAACCTGTTTTTTTTTTTAATTGTGAATGAACATGATAAGAATTCAGACTCAACCATAGTAACTGCATTTTAATGGTTGAGCAAAACAATGATAAAGCACTTAATTATATGTTGAACACAAGAAGTGTCTTTGGTGATGCAAAAACATGAAGGAGGCACTTTACACCTAGTAGAAGTAGGTGAAGGGATAAAGGGAGAGACCGAGAGATGAAGTCTGGGTTCCTCTGGAAGTGCATTTTGATATCTTGTGAGCTTAACTGGTATGAGTTTATCAAGCATACGGGGACGAGGGGGTTTAAAAAAAACTTTTTCACGTTTGTGTGTGTGTGTGTGTTTGTGTGTGTGTTTGTACTTTTTGATATGACCACCTCGTCTGAAATCTTCCGGGCTCTCTCCCTCTGTAATTGTGCTGCCACGGCCAATCTCGCTCTTGTCTATTGATTTGCTGAGAGCTACTGAAGCGAGTGATTCTCCCGTTTCTCTGGAAGGAAAAAGAAGAAGGAAGGACGCTGCGGGTGGCTTAGTCTCCCCAGGAGAGGGTCACCCTGTCCAGGCTTTAGGACGTTCTCCCTGGAGCCTGACCCTGATCTGGCACCTGGCGAGTGAGTAGGCAGACAGCCGTTTAACCCCTTAAAATGCAGGATTAAACACCATACTGATTTTACGTGAGGCAAACACTAAACCCTGCTCTGTACAAATGGGCAAAGTATCAAATCACTACATGAAATGTGTGCCGTGAACTACCTCAGATGTCCTGCAGGTGTGTTCAGCTGACAGTTGCTGTCATCATTTTGCAATGCTATTTAAATCTAGTGAGTGTAGAGAGACAGACAGGCGGACAGGCAGACAGGGGGACAAGCTCATTAAAGAGGAACTCCCATTTAGAAAGCTCCGCAGTGCTGTCACATGAAATTCAGGGAAACTCGATAGCTTGCGCAAGATGCAGACAGACAAACAGCCTGGCAGACAGACACATGGCCAGCCAGAGAATGGCAGGCAGGCAAACGGACCGAGATAGCCCCGACTAGGCCGTGCACTCAGTTTGCCAAGACAGAAACGTAACATTACCATATTTGTTATTGTTATGGATGGAGACAAATATGGCAGGTTCTTATCAAATCTTTTGGAAATAGTTATTCTTGTCCTCAGAGCCAAGAGTGGATGCAGGCGGTGGAGATAAACATTGGTGGAGGGGGTTGGGGTTGCAGGGGGACACAGCATCTGATTTGTCTGGTGACTTTTCACTCTTTTTGAAAGTTAATAACATTTATATGACATTATTCTCCCTTTTTCTCCCAATTTGGGACTGCCATTAATTCCGCTAGCACTTGCAATGGTCTTCCCACTAGGAGGGTAAAGACTTGCGATACATGCAAAGCCAGCAATCACCTCTTTCCGAACTACCGCCAATGCAACATCGCTGGGCAGCCAACACGCTCAGAGGAAAGCACCGGCATCGGCTAACAGACGATTGCTTTAAGAGTCATGAGGGGAGAGAATACCATCTACCCATTCGAAAAAGATTATGGCCAATTGTCCTCACTCAGACTCTGGCCACTGATGACAAAGCGGCATGGCTAGAATTTGAACTTGTGACCCCTGGGCCATAGTGGCAGCACATAAGACCGCTAAGCCACTCCAAGACTTTTGGCTCATGTTTTTGAAGTTTGGTTCTGTGTTGGCTAGAACTCGAAGCCAGAAAATGCAAGTTGGGAACTTTCTGGTCAGAGACAAGCATTGTGCTAAGGTGTGAAAAGACTTTGGTGTGTTTTCTATAAACGAATGAGCTTTAAAACCAACTCTTTTTAATTAAAGCACTTCATTTAAGAGGAGCATTTGATAACTACTGGCTACCCCACAGAAAGAAACGCAGACAGCATGACAGCTTGACAGTGTGCAGTTTTAGTGCAGTTTGAGTTTCAGCATTTGATAAGAACGTATTTTTCCCCCTCTGATATTCAATCCAGCATTTTCTGAATATTTCCCATTTATGCTGATGCGAGAAGTTTATCATTCTGAATGACTGAGGTTTGATATGTTGATATGTTGATCTCCTAACAGTCAGGAACAGCACAACGTTTAAAGGTACATCAAACTCCGGATGTCCCAATGGGATCAGAATCGGGGCTGATGCAGGCAGATGTCTTAATGGATCAGATATTCACTATTTTAAGCCCAGTTTCAATCCTTTATTTTTACCACTGTGATGTAGAGTGCCCTCTGGCATCTTCTAGACACCGTCATTATTCCCAGCCACAGCAGTGAGGAGCGCTCTCAGAAGGTCACAGAACATCTCAGAGTCTACACAGTGCAATATGAAAAGTTAATGTAAGATCTGTGATTGTAGTGCTTTGACTTTGTTTCAGCTGCTTTTCAGGTGTTTTCCCAGACGTTTTTGCCAACTCCACTAAAACCACATGGGGAAATACACTCTTACCACATCTGTACTGTTGTATTATGTCAGGTTTGAAAGAAAACTATAGTGGAAATACTGTTTTAGCAGAGTCCTGTGTGCCATTTGTGATCTATGCTAAGATGACAGAATGCCCCAAGACATTCACAAGACTACAAAAAAGTTATTTCACATTAATAGTCGAAAAAAATAAAGAACATCAGTTCAGAGTGTGATACACTGTATACACACACAGTAACTGGGAGCTGAATGCTCAGGGAAGTCAGTCAGGCTGTATTATAAGGTATTAAACACAGTCTTGTTTTCCATGAAATGGGCTACGCAAGTGTCTGAATGCTCCTGTGACTGCCTTAGTTCCTAAAGGTATTTCTGACCCAAGTGTGTGTGTGTGTGTGTCTGTATGAGTAACAAGTTGACACTGTCTCTCCACACAGGACGTGAATAAAACATGCAGGTCGTTCTCCAGGGCTGAGACATCCTTGAGCTCTCGTTGTAGCAGGATTGCAGGAGGCAGAGGAGAAATGCTCTCAGTGGAAAATTCCCTCAGTTTTACTTCTTCAATAATCGAAAACACTTTTGGCTTGTGCGAGTGGGTCTGTGTGGGGCATATGGGTAGGCACACGTGTGTGTGCTCGTGTGCGCTTTATCTCTCTCCCCTCCCTCTCTCTCTCTGGACGGCTGTAGGGGTAAGCCGCTTTTCCGGGCGGACGGATCCAGGGATGGGTGGGCGAGGGAGGGAGAGAGGGAGGTGGGGTGGATAGAGGGGATCACGGATGAATAGATGGATGGATGGCACGGTTAATGGACTGGCCTGAGTAGAAGAGCTGCAGTTACATAATACCTAAATCGCACGAGAGTCAGAGTGAGGCGGGTCGGGTGGGGTGGGGTGGGTTGGGATGGTGGTATAAAACACAAAAGGCAAAGACAGAGAAATAAAATAGACTCCTATTTTGTCCTGATTTACCATCACCCTCCTCCCTCCCAAATATGAAGAATACATATTTGTCTCCATTGCATTCTTCTTCAGATGTACAGTAATGTGCCCCGCATAGTGTGCACTTCACTGCCGTGCCTCTCAGTGACTCACAGCAGTGATGTATATGTAGTATTCCCAGCACTGACTTATCACTGAGGGCAGCTGCTCATTTATTCTACTCTAAGGATTGATCTAAAAACTCCTGCATAAAGAGTCCATATCCTAAACAGATTTTTCTCGTTTGATCTCCACTTCATGTGGGTTTATACAACAAGTCATAATTCATTTCATACGGCCATCTTTCCTCACGTCTTTAAGATGGCGAGATGTAAATGGCCTCTATTCTGGCTGTCTTGTTTAGCCTTTTACTCAAGCAGCAATTCGGGCTGAAACACCCTGTGTGACTTCAGCACAAGTGGGTGGAGCTTAACTTCTGTTGTAGTTTATTAGGGAGATGCTGTATAAATAATTGTGACACCACAAAACCAAAAATTCACAACAGAGCATTTTTTGTGGCTCTATAACAATTGAGGATTTCCTTCATGTATCAGTAGGAAGCTGTGTGAGGAGTTTCATATATCCTATTTTACCATCATTGCGATATAAGTATCTCTGTTAAACATGTTACAAAGGCCTACGTTGACAGCGGACGCAATTCAGAAAGTATATTAGAGGACCGTAGTGTAGTGGATAACACCACCTTCTCTATGGCGGAGTAGGGTTTAGGGCTGGGCGATATGTAAAAAATACTATACCATGATATTTTAAGATTTATAACGATACCTGTAATCACAGACTAAAAATATCAGGTGAGGACAAATTCTTATAAACCACCATTCAGATACTCTCCCGTACTGAATACAGTGATTTATACTGAACATCTGCTGCTCTTCATCTAATTAAACCATAATTACACTGTTAGTAATGGAACCTGCAGCTGATCCGTGTTTATTAAGCACTAACAGTGTCCTCCATATGCTTAGAAATGCATATTGTTATCACGCTAACAAAATGTATCACAATACGATTATATATCTTTATATTGCCCAGCCCTGGAAGGGTTTGATTACACTATAACACTATATTAACCAACCTGTGTAACATGATTCACATGTAAGTCACTCTAGATTTAAGCGAGTCAGCCAAACGCCATAGATGTAAAAATACTGGTTGTATATAAATCACACCTCTTACAGGATGCTTTCTGCACACTGTACAACAGTACGTGAACTTGTTTTGACTTTGAACTTGTAAAAGTAAGTCAGCAGAACACTAATCTGTGTATCGCGTTCAGTGCAGGAGTCTAGCCTGTTGTCCACTGAAAGTGGCTTGTTGCTGCTGTTTTTTTGTTGAAATTTATTAAACTGTATTATTTTGTCTAATGATAGGAAGTATGATGTCATAATCATTATCTTGACTCTTTTTTGCCAAAATGTCGAAAGCGAAAGCTTGCTTTAACTTTCAGTTTTGATTCTTAGTTGATTTCAGTTTTTGATTTCTTACGTAACTGCCATCCTGTAAAACGAGAGCTGCTAGGTCAAGTAAAAAAATCTACAAGTATGTATGTGTAGGGGACAAACTGCTCGTTTTCGGGGTCTGGGCATGTTGCACATGGCGCACAGCTGCATTGAAACTTTGTAATTTAATTGCCTCAAAACACAAACTTGGATAAAGGGTTCTTTATTAAAAGGAAGTGGTTCAATATAGAAATATGGTGACTGAATTTGTATGGTATAGATGGTTAAACGGTCATTTGCCTGAATAAAAGAGCTCTTCAGACCTATTAAAGATGGTTCTATGTAGCACTGACGATGGTATTGTTATTGTGTTGAGTCAACTTATCCATTTTCAGTCCTATACACCCCCCCCCCCCCCCCCCCCCCCCCACTTTTTAGTTTCTACAACACTTAAACTCCTTTAAGTCCTGCTGCCATCTCTGACTCTCTAGCGATTTCATGACGAGATGAAGAGAGAGATGAAAGAGACGTGGATGGACTACCCGAATGCAGAACAGTGCAGATTGGAGATAAGCAGTGGATCTCTTTTTACCCATTCCTATTTCCTTCTCTTTTCTCCCCTTCTTCTCTCCAAGGTTTTGGGTCTTAGGTGGAGGCATGAGGCATGAGGCAACTTGCCTGGAATGCAGGACATCCATGGGTGTGAAAGTGCGTTTTTGCACCCAGGAAGAGTATCGCTCCCATCTTGTCTTGGCAGATGAATCCCACGATGACTTGTAGCAACTCAAAGCCACTTTCACTTACATCTTGCTGGCATGCGCTTAGATGCATTCTTTGAGCGATGAACAAAGCCTGGGGGAGGGAATAGGAATCAAACACAGCAGTCACAACAAAATAACAAAAACACAATAATGTGTGATTGAAAACAGCTTGATGCATTTTTCCTCTTCTTGCAGGTGATGTTACAGATAAAGAGAACATTGTGGTTGCTCTTTGCTGTTGTATTTCTGGATATGACTCCAGTTAGCATCAGCAGGAACAGCATTATTTCTCAATGGCAGAAATGAGCAGAGGAACAGTGTGTGGAAAGTACTTGTTCTAGACTTTTAGTCAATACCACATTTATGTTTGTAAGTTGGGTAGTTGCTTTATCATGGTTTTGGTGGTTGGTGGAGTGTAGTGGGTAACAACACTGCCTCCCACATGGCAGAGTGTGAGTCAGTTCCACAACTGGGAAAGCCCACCACACTACACAATTAAGAGTCCACAAAGACTCCTAACTAACATAACATATATATATATATATATATATATATATATATATATATATATATATATATATATATATATATATATATATATATATAGAGAGAGAGAGAGAGAGAGAGAGTCTATAGTCTATAAATATATGATTTGAATTTAATTTAATGATGTAGAGTGTAAATATGTAATGTCTTAAGTCATTTTTACATGAATCATGTATATGGTGCATTTATAATTAAATACTAGATGTAATAATACTCAAAATATAAGGTTGATAATACAGTGGAGTCTTCATATGACAGGGTGGAAATATATATCAAAATATTTAAAGAAATGTTCACAATAAACAATATTTATTATAATATTTGTACACACAGACAAATAAACCAGCAGCAGCATATTATAAAAACTGCTGTCCGGATAATGTCTCATTCTTAGCCCATTGATTTCTCTTCACATCGTGCTGCACTTCATTCACTTAAAGAGGACTAATTACACTCGTAATGAAACATGCAATTGATCAGTGTTCTTTACGCAGGATAACTAAATTTATCACTATAGGAAAAAATGTTGTCACATTGCCACTTGAAATATGAAGTTTTCTATATAGGAAAAATAAGACATACCTGATGGCTAAATGTAGCTGTTAATATGCTAAAGTTTCCATTTGCCAATCTAATGCTCTAGCATGCAAAACAGTGCACTACAAAAAGCTACAGTGCTACGATATGTCAGGCACACTGAGGCTGTGAGGATTTCAGGATTGTTTAATCTGAGCATGTCACAGTACGGTATGATACTGTAATAATAATAATAATAATAATAATAATAATGTTCAGTTTAATAGAATGTGTCGTATGACTACGTCCCTATTAAATAGTGTAGCAATGAGAAACGTGGTGTTGAAAAACAATGAGACGAGCTCAAGGTTTTCTTTTACTGACCTATGGACTAGCGCGGGAAGGCAGAAGTGATTAGTAATTACAACCCTTGTGGCTGAGTGGTGTGTGTGTGTGTGTGTGTGTGTGTGTGTGTAAAACTCATACAGGAGCACAAGTGCCAATCCCAGAAGTTTCTTAATAGTTAGTCTTTAACTAGCAGAGTAAATAAGAAGGACTCTGTATGCTGTATGCTGATGATAAGACTGTGTGTGTGCTGTGTTTCCAGTCTGACCCGAAACTATGCATCTATTTTATATCATAATTGATAAACTCCAGCCTCATCAGTCATTCTCTCTTCTCATTGGCTCTCTCAATGCACAGCTGAATTTTACATTTTTAAGGTCCCGACATGCTCAGTGTATTCGTATACATGACGTAGCCGTGAAACTGGCCTTGTGCCGAGACGCGCACCTGTCCTCTAGGAGTGTAACGATTTTGATTTGGCGCAATACAGTGGTGTATTGATTTGCTACATAAAATAAGTAATGGCTGAAAAAAGGACCTTATGTTAAAGAGCCAGAGCTCTTATTTTCTGCTTATTTGGCCGTTTACAAGCTGTGAAACACAAAGACGAGGCGAGAGGTCACCACAAGAGCCATGTAACAAAAACACTCAGACGCTGGGAGACGCTGACAAAGGGGAAAGAAACGAATGTATGTCCAGCTTCTGAGCTGAAAGTCTCTAAAATGAAACATGTTTAACGCCTTAATAGTGTCACATTTAACGGAGCAGTCTACCGAAGCAGATCTGATCTGGGTGTGGGTGTGCAACCTGTCAAAAGCTCTAGCCACGAGCGGACTTGCTATTTACGGCACTACAAGACTCGATTTCAGGGTTGTGATGTTGCTAAAGTCCTAGCTAGACGTAAAATCGACCTAATATTATATTTAAAATAAAAAGTTCATTTTAAAGTTTAATCAACTTGTATTTCTGCTCAGTGTGTGTTCCAGTTCAAGGCGATCCTGAAATAGTAAGTAAGGTGTGCATTAGTGCTTTGATGTGTCAGTTATGGGTGTCTATTGTAACATTATAGCACACACATTTGCTTTATGTAAATGATTTCAACAGTTTCATGAAACTAAGGGCCTGTCATTTTGCATTGCATCACTCTCTGTCATGTACGTACTGCTTTCAGTGTCAGCACCCCAGCCCGAAACCTATGTAGTATTGTTACATCCCTACTCAGAGAGAGGGAGAGAATGAATGGGTGAATGTCTGAATGAATGACGGCGGAAGATACAGTGGCCAAGCAGCAGGGCCTACTTAAAAGATGACTCCGGAAGTGACTGGCAGAGCTAGGCGGTCAATAGTGCCTACTTTAGCTCTCCATTTCTTTAAGTGCTGAAGTGTTTTATAGCAAGGCCCTGTTTCGCTGAAGTGCACCTAGTTTGGACATTGGTCATCAGATATGAAGAATGTGTCTGTTTGTTGCAGCTTTGGCTCCCTAGATTTGTTAGTAGTTAGCCCTGGGACAGCCTCTCCATATATAGAGCTCTACCCTTTCCCTCCCAATTATGATGTGGGAGAAGCCTGTGTGAGTGTGTTTGTATGCGTTGGCCTCTGGTCACTTGTAAAGCATTGGCCTGTCAGCGTATGTAGTCAGACAGCAGTGTAATGGCCAGCTCTGACATTTTTTTGCCCTCATGTCACTTATTTTCCCCCTCAGCATGTCTCTGGTGTGATGTCATATCCTCCTTTTCTGTGAAAATAAGCAAGGGGATACATCTGGCAGTGGTTTAGCGCAAAAAGTCGACCGAGGATTGTCCCGTTTCTTTCCTTGGCTGTGTTCTGTCTAGCTTCCTTGCTCTTTTACAAGCCTCAACGTGTAATGAGATCAGATAAAGCATAGTATTCTCTTATGTAAGCAAGCACAGGCAAAAGCCAAAGGCAGTAATAAAGGCTGCTGTGTCCAAGTATGTGTGGAGCCATTGCTGTGTTTAAACAGTGAGTCCGTGCACCTGGGTTCTCCTTGCATGATCAAGTGGTGGCTTCTCGGCCGCTGTTTGTGGTCTTCATGTTCAATAGGGGGGCTCTTTTTTGTGTGTGTACTAGTTTTAATACGCCGTGTTTTATGTAAATCCTATAAGCTCAGAGTACTATTTCTTTCAGTGTTTATTAGTAGCAAAATCTTGCAAATTGATTGGCACAGCCGTCGATATGAACCCGAAAAGGCTTCATGTTTTCCATGCTTTGTAAACGGGACGTGTGGTGGGAGGTAGGTGGGTGTGTGTGTGCGCGCGCGCGCGCCCGCCCGCGTCTGTGTGCTCCGAGCAATCCCATGGGAAGTTTCTCATCCTAATGGCGAGGCACAGCGGCGAGCGATCGCTCAGAGAGTGCCCAGAATTAGCCGGGTTGGCTCAAAAGTGAGGGAATGCTCCTCCGCAGGGACTGCCATGGCTCTCAGGGCCGAGTCTGGCGTTAACAAGCGAGGTTTCCGCGCTCCGCTAACGTGTAAGTGCCATGTTTCTGCGAGCTGAAGTTGGCTTCCTAGCCGAATTTTCCGGTCCACCTTAAACGGTGCAGCCTCTTCAGCCGGGCGCCGCATTTAAGGTGGAACGGCGGAATTTCTTTCAACTTCGTTATCACAGTTTCACTTGTCGGCGGTTTTTTTTATTTTTTTTTATTATTTATTTAAAGGATGTTTTAAAAGCTGAGTCGAAACCAGACCCAGGCCCTTCTTCAGCTCAGCTATCATCGTTTTTTTTTCATATTTGTTGGAAGTGTTAGCTAGCTAGTTTGAAAAAGCCTGAAGGATAAACTGCCATAGTCTTCTTTACAGCAAACGTAACGTTGGTTTAGCCCGGCAGTCTGTGCCGTGCTGCTATCGGCTTGCCTCAGAGGACCTATACCCAGAGATGGCTGCTAATGCAGGTCCAGAAAGTGGAAATCCGCTCCAGGATTTCGTTCCAACTGCCAGGCCTGGGCTGCTGCAGCAGCCCAGGCCTGGCAGTTGGAACGAAATCCTGGAGCGGATTTCCACTTTCTGGACCTGCATTAGCCACCATTGATTAAACCGTGATCCAAACTCGTTATTCATAGAAAATAACTTAATTTTTCTCCCAAAGGACACTGATAAATTGGCACAGTCCAAAAACAAGTAGGCTGGACCACGAACAATGTTGATTTATCTGTTTAACTAGCTAGCTAACTAGCTAGCATTTTGGGACGATACGATGGGGGCGATACGATGAGCCCTCTGAGGCAAACTAGCCATCATGAGATTTGGGAGGCTTTAGGCTTGTCTATAAAAAGTATAAGTGATGTGGTGGAGTTGCTGTGTGTCTTGTTGTGAACCCTGGTTGTGTGTGTGTGTGTGTGTGTGTGTGTGTGTGTGTGTGTCCTCGTCCTCGCTCTTCTTTCTTTCTTCCTTCCTCCCGAATGAGCGACCTCGGATTCTGTGGTCGACAGTCTGCTCTCGGCTGGAGGTGTTAGCCAGCACGTAGCTAGCTAGCTTCAGTCGAGCTGTTCCGATGGCTAAAGCGTCTTTCGTCCTGGCTTTTATTCCCGTAGCTAGAGCACGTTTTTCTCCAGAGGTTCAGGAGCAGCGGAGGAACCTAAACGAGCTCAGGCTAGTTGCTAGCCCACAGTTGATGGAGACCCGGCTCTTTGCGCACACCCACACACCGGTAGACCGCTCAGTTAGTAAACGTCACACGATCAAGGCTCATTTCAGAGACTTGAAGCTCAGAAGCTGGACCTACATTAGTTTCTTTCCCCTTTGCGAGCGTCCCCCTCTTCTGTGTGTTTACACGGCTCTCGTGGTGACCCCTCGCCTCGTTTGACCTTGCTGTTTAAGGTCGCTGCACTTCTTTTGGCTGATTTACGTCCTGCTGTGTAGAGCAGCACTGTGTGGTGCCAGCAACTAGGTCTTAGTGCTGTAAAATACAGGCTTACTAAAGCATTACACTTTAGTCACTTGCTTTTTTAAATGCTTAATAAAACACAATCTACTGAATATGGGTGGGCAGCATGATGAGATTGAGCTATTTTGTTTATGATTGTAATTTATCTGCGTAATAGTGATACACTGTTGGTAAAATGGATATCGGCAGTTCTCCCTGAACACTGATTACCTACGTTTCTTTACAAAGAGAGCGTATGTAGCCCTGTATGCTCTTATACTGACTTGGTGCTGCATTCTTAAATGCCAATAATATCACTTTTGTTCTTGAAATGTTGATGATGTTGATTGATGAGTTATTCAGATTATTATATTTAAAAAAAAAAACAAACAAAAAAAACACTGGCATTCTTTTTTGGCAAAGCCATTTGTTACAGCCCTTGACATTTACATTTATGGCATTTAGCAGACGCTCTTATCCAGAGCGACTTACAAAGTGCTTTGCTATTTACTCAAGAAAACCTTAGCTAGTTAGAATAGACTAATAGTTCAAAAGATACCTCTAAGTCACTAAGGTGACCATAATACTCTAATCGTCCAAGTATTCTCGGAAGAGGCCGGTCTTCAGTCTGCGTTTGAAGACAGCGAGCGACTCTGCCGTTCGGACACCCAGGGGAAGCTCGTTCCACGAGGGATTTTGAGGGATGGCCGGTTGAGCCGAGCCGTACATGAAGCTCGGAGGGCTCTTGGTGTGGATTGGCTTTTGACCATTGCCATCAGGTATGGAGGGGTTGGTCCGTTCTTGGCTTTGTAGGCCAGCATCAAGGTTTTGAATCTGATGCGGGCAGCAGCTACAGGAAGCCAGTGACGAGAACGCAGCAGTGGGGTGACATGACTGAATTTAGGAACATTGAAGACAATTGACATTTATTGCAAATCGCAAATATTTGTAATGTAAGTGATCTGAATACAGTCATATTTTACTTATTAAAAAAAAAAGATTTATTCCCAATTTAGCCGATTCAATTAAACGAGCCACTCGCTAGGACTCCCCATCGTTTTTTAAAGCTTCTGACACCGGGAGGGTAAGGACAAGCACATGTGAAGTCAGTCACCACCTCTTTTCCAAACTGCCGCCAATGAAGCATCGCTAGGCAGCCACGCGTTCTAATAAATGATATATGTATGACATGTTATGCCAAACAAAATGTAACACATTAAAATGCCCTTGCCTTTTTTTTAACATTTCCTTTGAGCTTGTTCAAAAGAATTAAGGGCATTTTTTAAGTGGATTGGGTATGAACAGTGGCAGGTGGGCCAAATGGCTGACGTTAGCTGTGTTTCGTCCCGTAGGACAGTCGAATGTATTTGAGTAGTTTGAGCACATCTTAACTGATGTTCTTCAGATTTTTTTAAAGCAAAAGTATGGTTGTTTTTTTTTTTTTTTAAGCAAAAGGATCAGGATAAAGATGATGCCAATACTCAAGATTTTAATATCCATATAAGAAAATAAAAAGTGGTGCTGACCCCCCTCTCAATACGGGTTAAGGCCTGGCTTTGGCTTTCTCTGGAGGAGAAACCTTACATACGTACTGTAGACAACCAGGACCCAAAGATGACTCAGCTGTGTTTTTCCCCTTCCACATTGTGTGTTTTTTTTAAAGCCCTAGCCGCATTGTGAAGCTAATGGAGTTTTAGTTGAGCCAGGGTCAGGGAGGCGATGCTTGCTAGTCCAGTGCCACCTTCCTCTTTCTTTTTTCATAGAGACGATCCTTCATTAGTGGCTGTCTGTGAGCTCTGGCTGTCGAGCTTTCTTTGAGGCACCTTTTTGAGGTCATTTTGGTTACTGCCTCCCCTGACATGTTCAATTATTTCCCATTCCTCTGATGGACTGATGCATTTGCAGTTTACCCACCAATTGATTTGCACCTCTATCACCACGCTTTAGAAACCCTGCTATGAAAGTGCTGCGTTTAAAGCTTCTCTGTTGCAGCTCAGATATAATAGGATGGGCTGTATGTTCACTTCAGACATAGGCCTATTTGAATTACTGTGGAGGGCCAGTGAATGTCATTTCAAAGAAAGGTCCTTTTCATTTTGCACTTGTACTTCTTGTGTACTGTGCATGAGAGCGTCATTCCAGCCATTAGGGGTCGTGCTCTTCTTTTGGGGCGAAAATAGTACCTGTCAGCTAGTTGCCATGGAAACGCTCACCTTTTTCGTAGTTATGGTCCATTCAAGGGTAGAGGCAAAACCTGAGCTGTGAAGGAGCCTTGGAGGGTGTTCTGTCTCCCTTTCTGATCCGGTCGTTTCCAGGCAAATAAATGCCAGTGTGATGATGACAGCATAATCTTGTAACTGGCCACACACACACCCACACACACACACAGCAGCTGTCTGTCTGTTCTATAATGTGAGATCAGGAGGTACGTCTGTGTTAACCTAACCTACATATGTCGAGCTAATAGTCCTTTCAAGTCCACTAGACTGTAACATGAATGTATTGTGTGTGTGCGCGCACGAGTTATAGACATCAGACCACCTCATCCTTTTTGTGTGTGTGTGTGTGTGTGTGTGTGTGTGTGTGTGTGTGTGTGTGTGTGTGTGTGTGTGTGTGTGCTAGTGACCTTCATTTCCCCTTTTGATACCAAGAAGAAAGTTTTTTTCACCAAAAGATGTGCTGCTGTCTTTTTGAAAGGTGAAATAGATGTGTGATGTCTGTGTGTGTATCTGGAGGAGCTGAAGAGCGTTGGGGGTTGGGGGCTCTCAATCTTGGTTCTGGCAACCTGGACAAGGTCAAAGTAACACTGTGCAGAACTAGAGATGATAAGAATGTGTGGATAAAGGACTAATGTAAATGTACTGATACATACACACATGCGCACTCTCAGGAAGTTTGAAAAATGAAGTTATTGCAGCAAAAATGGCATGAATGTCATGAAAAAGAATGAGGGATCGGCCATCAGACTAGAATTACAGCTACAGTTACATTGTAGTGTTTCTATTATTATAAGGTGTAGCGTGTCCATGTAATTGTACCCTGCCAGGTGTGGCTGTGACGTCCAGGGCTCTGTTACATTGCTTTTTCTTTTTTCTTTATTTATTTATTTATTTATTTATTTTTAAATAATGAATCCAAGGAAAGCTGGAATTTGAATTAGGGGAAATAGGACAGGCAGGGACGGCACCGTTTTTCCTCATTTGGAATTGACCAAGTTGTTGTAGTCTGTGAATTGCACTTCCCGTTTACTTACTTGGAAAAAGAACAGGTGCTCCTCTACTGTCCACCACTGACAACAGCCGGCAGGGTCATCATTACCCAACAGTGAACACACCTCACATTAGGCCATAAAACAAAATCCTAACATAACATGCCTAAAAGTTGGCTACAGTTTTCATCCTTTTTTTTTTGAAAACTCAATCAAAATAATGAAAGGACAGTAGTTCCTTGCTTGTGTGTTTTATTTAGCTCTGGTTTTACCTGATAAGCTGCATTCAGAGTGAACCTGGGATAACCCCTATTTGCTTGTTTCAGTAAAGCTGTGTTAGCTGCTCATGCACCAGCTTCTCATTCTAAATGTTCTTTTCCACTTTACGTGATGCAGGAATGGCAAAACGTCCACACTGCACCACTAAAGGAGGACTGAAAAAGGCCAATAAGAAGCTGGCAAATAAGCGGCTTTTACTTTTACTCCATAACTCTATTTGAAGCAAATCAAAAACAAATATCTTCTAATACAAAAAAGTGAAATATTGAACTAACTAAAGTGCAGTTTGTGGTGACATCCACTTCTGTCTTCCATGGCACAGAAATTCTCACTGCAGCCAACACGCATGCTAAAGCGGGTATGGCCTAAAAATAAGATGCAAAATTGTCAGTTCTAGTTGGCAGCTATTTTCAGTTTTGTACCAATAAAAATAATGACACTTTTTTCAATGTATTAATATTTCTGACAGTGATGTCAGCATCAACTTCCTGTTTTAAAAGCAAAGGCCTCTCTCGTCTGAATGCTTCTTTGCTTTTAAAGATTTCTGCTAGCATTACCTCAGAGTTATCTTATCCTGCTCTATGCTCTGCTCTGATCGTACACTGTAAGTAAGAGCTTAGGACGTGCGTCACAAGTAGCACAACCACAACACTTTATTTTCCGAACTGCTTTAGGAAGAATACATAAGCCTCGTTACTGTTGTTTGACTTGTTGTGGGTTGTGTTTGTGATATTTGCAGCTTGTTTGTGGTTGCTTGCTTTCTTTATAAGGAGCTGTTATCATGCTGAGTGTCTGCCCCACTGCGGACAGAGCACTTCCCTGAATGGCCAAAAGACCGATTTAGTTCTCAGATACTGACTTGGGTAGAACAGACTCGCATACACGCTAACACACAGAGCCATAACAGGAAGTCTATCAGGGATGGTAGGGGTGTAATCTCTTTCACTCTCACTCTGGAATGAAGGCAGCATAGAAAGTGTCTGTTGTTGTACTGATGTGTCTTTTGAGTACAACTCATTTTTACAGTTTCGCTGTCTCTTCTTCTGTCTCTGCTTACTTTTATCTATTGCAGAAATGTGAGGGTCAGAAGTTAATGAATGAGTGTGTGTAGTGTGTATTTCTGTTAGCTTGATCTGGTACGTACTTAGTCAGTACTAGTATCTGCTTTTTTACTCTTTTTAATGTTATTTTATTTCCTTCCACTGTCGTTCAGGACTTCCACACTGCTTTATATAATTCATCCTTCAGTTTCTCCACCCAGTTTCCTCCACCACCAGAAAGAGATGGTGGCTATATGTATTACCCTTTTTCCAATAGCATGAAAACCAAGAACTTCAAGCCAGTGCTCTGTTTCTAAAACCCCACACTGGGCCCTCTTCCCTTGGCTAAATCCAGCTTGAGAGAAACTTGAAGTGGCCCACACACAGAGACAACCAAGCCTGTCCTAACAGCAAACATTTGTCCAAAAGCTGAATCGCGTCTTGGTGCGACTTCTTCAGCATGTCCACGCTCAAAATGTCAAGTTCACATGTTAAACACACTACAGACCCAACAGCGGATAGCTGGAGACATCAGCTGAGAATACGAGTGTGAATTTTTTTGTCTTGATGTTACCATATCTACTTTACATGAGTTTAACACAGTATGAGTAGACTATTGGCAGCTTGCAGCAGAAAACAACAAATAATGTTGTTGTCACTACCAGTGACTAACCTCCTAACCTAGTAATTCCCCTCGCTTCTGTTTTAATATCCTTATTGAAACTAGTTTGACTAGTTTAATTGCTTTTTGACATGATGTCTGGCTTAACCGCAGTATTTGTTGAGGCGAAACATCAGTGAGATGTGATGCGACACATCAGAAATAGAAAGGGGACATGCGAAACTCACTGCACTCATGGCTAGTGAAGATAGCTTTGTTGCATATATTTGTAGGGAGTGTTTTAGCTCTGTTCTCGACACTCGCTTGCGTTCCTTACTTTTAAAAAAATGTTATGGAGGGGGGGTATGAAATAAATAATTCAATATGTGACAATTAAGCAGTGATATACACCATTAATTACTGCTGTTAAATATGCATAGTCAGTTTTGTATGTACAGTGTTTGAACTTGTTTGTTTATTATGGAACCAGTCAAAGTTAACCAGTCAATTTCAAACCAGTTGGAACCCTGGTTTTCTGTTATCCACTACACTATCCAAATGTATCCTAACAGTGACTCCACAGAGGGAAGCATTAGTCTTCCCAGAAAAAAGCTGTGCCATTTTTGTGACTTAAGACTAATGCATTTTGAGGTTTTGCTACAGTACCACACCCACTTCCTAATTATTTATATTTATTAATAATAATTAGTTGGATCAGGTTTGTGATGAACAGAGAAAACCCTAAACTCTGAGACCAGTGGCCTAAATACACAGTAGAATAATAATTAAATATTGAACACTTTGTTTTCATAGAAATCATTAATACATGTGCAGAGATGAATGATTGTGGTAAAATAATAGAATATCACTACTTGGACCTTTACCTTTTGAATTAGTGATTTTTCTGCTGTGTACATTTTTTTTCCCACCAAATATCCGTAAAGTTATCCTCTGGTCTGTTAAAGATTTGGTGGGTCACTGATTGTGTCGGTGAGATATATATATATATATATATATATATATATATATATATATATATATATATATATATATATATATATATACACACACACACACGCTGGATTTTAGGTATGAGGAGGTTGTAGGAAAGGCGTTCAGTAGGAGCAGATGTCAAGTGTAAATAACTTTGTAGGGGTATCGAACTGCTCAAAGTTAAGTAAAATGGAGGAATCCAGCGCTGATTTGTTCAGTTTTAACCAGTAGAATCGCATTAAAGCTAATGGCTTGAGGATACACTACCTTGCCAGTGTTGATCTTGGTACCCTGGAAATCTGATTTAATACGAGAGATGAGATGCACTTACTATGTTGGTTTTAGTCCTTTAGAGTCGTAGTGGGGAAAATTAGAGATGAGCCTTAAAAATATGAAATTAGCATCTTGAAAACCAGCCCAGCATCATTACTTAATACTCCACAGATAACAATAGAGAAATGTTCAGTAATGTCATGTAGACTGCTAAATTAGAACTGCCAAGTGTTTTACTCTAACATTACAGGGACGGTCCACTGAGAGTGTGGATCCTTTGGTTCTCTTCCATATCCTTGCCACAACATAAGGCTGGAAGCAATTCCGGCCTGCAGCCTGTTGTTGGAGTTGCCTGTTAAACGTTAAAAGTCTGCCTGGCAAACAACAACAACAAAAAAACCCACCATGCTCTGTTAAAATGACTGTGTGATGTGTTAAAGCTCAGTTCTGTATAACAGAATAAAAACTCATTTACTTTCTTTTAATAATTCTCAAATTAATTAAGCACCAGAACGTCTCTGCCTAGCATTGAAGAACAAACACTGATGAACTGCATTTAACAAGTAACAGGTTTAGAAAGAGGAACATGCCTAAAGCTTCTCCTCCTCATTTTCCCAATGTCCTAATGTCAATTTCCAGCTTGTGCGTGCCTTGACAAAGTTTCCACACCCTACCTCTACCTCCATCACCACCCTTTAGCTCAGTCAGATCTTTCAGTTGTAGCTCTGTTACACAAAGGGCGGGTCCCATGGCAGAAGCCGTCTATCTCAGTTTTTGACTTCTTGTTTTGTATCAATGAACCAATAGAAATGGTACACATGTAGTTGAAAATTCAGCTTGTTATATGAACTTCTGTTACAAATGTGTAAAACTCTTGTAAAGTTACAGCCAACAGTCAGCCTTCACATTAAAACGACCTGCCTAATTTTGTGCAGGTCTTTCTGGTGCCACCAAAACAGCTCTGACCCAATGAGGCATGCACTCCACGACACCTCGGTGGTGCCCTGTGGTGTCTAGCTTCAAGATGCCAGCAGCAGGTCCTCTTTTTTTAGTCCTGTAAGTTGTGAGGTGGGGGCTCTATGAATTGCGTCAGTGAGCCATGATCCTTGTGTCACCAGTTCACTGGTTATTCTTCGTTGTACCTCTTTTGGTAGGTTCTAACCCCCGGGGAACACCCCACAAGACTTGCTTGATGTTTTGGAGATGCTCTGACCCAATAGTCTAGCTGTCACAATTTGGCCCTTGTCAAAGTGTCTCAGATCCTTACACTTGCCCTTTTTCCCTGTTTCCAACATATCAACTTCAATAACTGACTGTTCAGTTGCTGCCTAATGAGATAATCGATGTATCTTCACCTGTGGGTTTAATGTTCTGGCTTTATTGTTCGGTTTATTTTGAGGAGAAAACACGGCTGGGTTTTCTGGGCTGGATATGTATCTTGTGCTAGTTGAATAATGCCGGAAAGCTGCAGAATGAGTTACAGAGTGTGTGATTGAGTTTGTTCTAGGTTCCCTACTTGTCTCTTTCTGAGAGACAAGTACTTACTTCAGTGTTCAGAAGTTGAGTGTGCATGTGTGTGTGAGTAAAGAAAGATGGCGAGGACTTGTCTTTGGTGCAGTGTCTGAAATATTTACTGAAGTGAGATGAGTAGGAATAAGCATTCATCTGGGAAGATGTAATCTTAGGTAAATATTCATAAAGGGCAGGAGAAAGAGGGAGGAAGTGAATGATTGAGGGAAGATACAAAGGCAAAAAAGGTCATGGACAAATGATTTTGGTGTGTGGGTTGGTTTCTAACAGTTTTTATGTGTTTATGTTAATACTCCTACACACACAGTGCGAGAGCGTGGGTGTGTGTTGCCACGGCTGAGGCTGTAGCACATGCTGCTAAGCATGCACAGCACATTACTGAGCACATGCCGACACACACAGAGCTCCATTAGTGGGAATATAGCCTTCAGTGGCATTCTTCATTGGCTGCAACGTGATGGTGACATTAACTCTAGATTGATGTGGGATTTCACCTCAGAGAGATGTGCATATGTGCATGCAGTGTGTTCAGCATGCACGGGGGTTCTTAATATTGCTTTACGTCTCTGGAGTGTAGTGATTGAGTGCCTGTTGTTGTATCCGTTACCTAAATTGTTAAGTTTGATGGATTAGAGACAGGGTCTCTAAGCCGAACAGTAGGTTTATTATTATGATGATATTGGATATTGATTTTGCAATACTGATGATTTAGAAGGCTTTATTATTATTATTATTATTATTATTATTATCATCATTGTTGTTGTTAGTTAGGATCTCTCATCAATCATATTAGGAAATATGCCTTCGACCAGTTATTTAAACTAAGAATGTTCTGATCCAAATCAGGAATATATTAATTTATTAGGTATCATTTAAAGCCTAGTCTAGTTCATATCCTTTGTTTTTACCTTTTTGTTCTAGCAGAGCACTCTGGCATCCTCTAGATACCCTTAGCACACATTTACAGCCAGCCCAAGTAAGTACAGCCTGAAACGCCTGTTCTCAGAAGGTAACAAAGCAGTTTAGGGTCTGCAGTATGGAACTATTTTACTGAGCAACATGAAAACTTGAATTAATTGTGGTTCCAGTGCTGCAACTATGTTTGAGCTGTTTTTCATCCATGTATTTGTTTGTGTTCTGACATTTTTGTACATGCTGCATAAACCATGTAGGCCGCATAAACCTCCTAGGCCATGTAAACCATGTAGGACTCCTGCCACATCCTTACTCTTGGTGTTTTTTTTTTTTTTTTAAATGGCTGGTTAGAAATAAGTCTATCAAGGGAACGTTGTGTTTTACCAGCAGAAGTACTGCACAGAAGCAGAAGCAGAAAAGTTCAGAATGTGTACCACTATATACACACTTCACAGATAAAGTGAATTCACGCCAGTGTTTCAAAAGAACTGGGAGCTGAATGGTTCCAGTAAGTCAGTCAGACTGTGTTGTAAAATATGAAAAACACTGTACAATGGCCATTATAAAATCGTAAGCCATAAATTCAAATACATCAGTCCAGACTGTTTCATTAAATAAACTGAAAATCTGAAATCAATGTGATTTTACTAAAGTATTACATTACATTTTACCCAAATTGTGTAGCTGCTTTAGAAACACAGATCAGTAAATGTAATCTACTATTGTAATTTTTACAAAAAGGCCATACACTAGACATTGCCTTACGGGAACAGTAATGCAGAGCTTTTCAGAGGTTGTGAAATACTTTGGGGGAGGGGGGGTATTTATATTGTGAAAAATGTAAGGATGCAGTTTACACCAGTCAAAGTCAAGTTACTCTCAGACCCATGGTGCAGCAATAAACATCAAACATTTAAATAAACATTTAATTAACACAAAGCATAGAAATGGTAATTTACTCATTTGTAGGAATGTGGAGTTTAAGTGTTTGTATAAACAAATAAAAAGGGGTCCCTGAGATTGACATTAATAGTAAAGTGGCATATGTAGCTGATTCAAAGCCTGGGTATAGTCAGTGCAAATATAAACAGTAGTTCAAATTGGAGCTTGTAGACTCTAAAGGGACTGCCACTTCATGTGCGTAGGATCTGGATTGTATCCTGATAATATTTTAGGTACATGCATTTACACTTTGTAGTAAAAATAAAAAATGTGTCTCCAGTTAGGCAGACTGAAATCCGATTGTGGGGCCGATTATGCAAAGTAGCTTGTTGCGCGGCAAATTTTACTGGTATTTTGGTTGTACTGGGAGGAGTTTTGGTTGGAGCTACAATGTGTGGCTCAAATGTCTCTTTTACCACCTCCTGAAGTTGTTTGGGTGATCGGATTTGTATCTGTTTTAAGTGCATCTTCACACTTACATTTGATGTGTCTTGGTCTGATCAAGATAAAATCCTGACAGCTTTTATCAGGTTATGGGATTGTGAGCATTCTGAACAGGCTATGATGAGTTTTCTGTGTGTTGATTGATCAAAGCTGAAAAAAATGATTATTAAAATCATTATCCAGTGTGTTTTCAATATGTATATTATGTATAACATCACGGTTTGGTCCCGTCCTTCTCGTGCAGTGTACACATACGCACATTCCAGTGTGTTAAGGTTTCTGCACAGTGACCGTGTCTCGGCATGTCTGTCTTATGTCCAAGATGCTTATGTCCCTCCCTCACACACGCATTTCTTAACCTTCACCCACTGTTATGTAATGCATTGGTTGTGCATACCTCAAAACATTTACGCAATATGGTCTAGCATTTTAAAAGTGGTTCCTAAACCTCCAGAGCAGCACGACAAGTCTACAGTTTTGCCATGTGTGTTGGTTTGGGAGCAAACATCTGGACTGTCTGAGGGCCCCTAAGCGCTGGTTTGAGAACCACTGCATTGTAACACCTATACATATGTACAGTACCCTCAAGAATTATTGGCATTTTTGAGGTGAGGTCAGCGTTTTCCACATGACAACAGTGTAAACAGAGTCTTTAATAATATCTGTTTTTGAAAAGTCTGGATGGGAGGCCAAAATCTACCAATCTAAAAAAAAAAAGAATATATATATATATATATATATATGTGTATATATATAGTATCTTTGTGTGAATAGAAGTTCATTATACCTAAAATACCTAAAAACTGCTCCCTGTATTTAGCTACATGATGTTCTGTTCCTGTTTATTGTTCACAGTAAGTAAACTCCGTACACCTGTCTGCGCCACCTTAGTGAATTTCTTAATAAAAAAAAAAAGGCTGTTTGTGGCCATAGTTGTTGCCCACAGTAGACTATTTGTGGTGAACAGGCAGGATAGGCACAGGGACGGGGACTACTAATAAGACAGGGAGGTAAACAGACAGGGCAAAAGCAGGACAGGGAAATAAAGACTGGATAGATATGGAGGACTTAACCAGTAGTAAAGTGGGCACAGTAATAATATTGGAAACAGGCACAATGCTAAAAGTATTATCTATGGTTTTTTAGCACAGCGTGGCATTTTTCAGTTCTATTAACTCTGCCCACTCATGTTTGTTCCCCACCCTTTGACATCACCTTTACTTAAGGTTTTTAATGAGTGTACTGTATAGATTTCAACAGATTGCTTTATTTCGCAAACGCATGCCAGAGGACGTCTAGAGAAAGTGGGGTGGTGTTTTTGTTTCCAAGTTGATCTTGTCCTGAACTCACTCAGAAGAACAGAAAATCTCTCCATAAATCAGTTGGAATAATCTTTCACTCTCTTGCGCGCTCTCTCGCTCTCCTTTTCCATACACATCCAAAGCCCAGACTTTTTAGGAGATTTTACATAATTATTTTATGAAGCGCTTGAGGGGCCAAACTCGAATAAATCCCACTGCTTTGTGTTTTTGATAGAATTTGGCTCCTCAGTTAACTTCATCAAACCTCCTTCCGGAGTGGAGTTGCACCTGAGAGCTGGGGGAAAAAAACCCCCCAAAAATCTTTGAGTGTAGCAAAGAAAACGTTCATATCCTGTTGTCAAACAGACACGTTGTTGATTGATGATTGCTTGGATGGAGCGCTCGTCCATGGTTTCTCTCTCTCTCTCTCTCGTACTGTTTGCAAAGACCATCCTTTCATATGGACTGCACTTTGATGAGCATTCCCAGTAGTCTTGCTGTCAGTGTCAAAGGCAGGAAAATGAATTGTTTTCCCCTCCCGGAAACCCGACGTGTCTTTTAGAACACGGGGCTCGATACTCCAACTCCCAGTAGGGACCGCGAACATGGATCAATCCAGAAAACCCCTTTGCTCCGATGACTCTTTTAGTCTGTTGCCTGGTTTCACCTCAGCCAATAGGGAGGCACACACACACTTTCTCTCACTCTCTCACTATTACTTTGCTCTTTTAGGGTTCAGTGCTTAAGAGACAGGCTGTATCTCAGGAGTACACTCTGGAAGTCTTTGAGGAAGAGCAGAAGGGTGAGATAGAAAGGAGAAAAGAGGGGGAGGGAGAAAAACAAGAATCTGTTAAGGTGATGTAGGAAAAGTTGCGTATTGCACTAGATTGTGTGTGTGTGTGTGTGTGTGTGTGTGTGTGTGTGTGTGTGTGTGTGTGTGTGTGTGTGTGTGTGTGTGTGTGTGTGGGTGGGTGGGAGAGAAAGAGAAAACTTCTAAAATTGGTCTGGAAATGTGCCTTTATGTCCAGGTCCAAGAGAAGAGCTATGTCTCTCTCTCTCTCTCTCTCTCTCTCTATATATATATATATATATATATATATATATATATAGAGAGAGAGAGAGAGAGAGAGAGAGAATGTGTGTGTGTGTGTGTGTGTGTGTGTGTGTGTGTGTGTGTGTGTGTGTGTGGCTGCAGATCTAAGGCTCTGCCACTCAATAGACTCTTGTCTTTCTCTCCATCAAGCCCTGCATTTAGAGTAGGGCATTTGCCTGCTATACAGAGAGTTTGTAAGTAAATCATTGCTGTCATCCAAAAGACTCGCAGTTCTGTCAGCTCTTTCTATGTCATTTAATTATTTTCAAAAACATGTAATGTTAGCATGTTATGTATATGTCTGAGAGTTTTACAACAGCAACTACTTCTAGATGAATGTAACCATAATGTTGTGGAAACTACAGCATTTTATGCTATATATATATATTATAAAAATATGGGGAAATGAACTTTATTTATTGAAGGAGATTGCTTTCAGACCCAAACTTGGCTGACAAATAATACTGTACATAAAGTAAACAAAAACTTTTATATATTGCTACAAACCTTGTCCATAAAATCCAACATTCTTGTTTGTTTGTTTTATTTTTGAGTCACTTACTTTCACATACATCCCGGATGATCTGATCATAAATGTTCAATGCAAAGTACACAAGTGAACAAGATGCAGTGCGTCTTGAGGATGCTTTGTGACCCATATAACCACATTATTCTTGTAGTGTGAATGCCAAAGCGCCTTGATGCGTCCCGATACTGCCCCAGCTAGTTAGCTAAGCACACTACAATAACTAACTAATGGATAAAGGCGATATTCCTGTGTATTATATTGGTATATGAACGTGTGCCGTGCCCCTCCTTCAGTGGAAATGATGTGAGAAAATTGTGATCAGATCACGCGAGACGCATGTTAATGCCAGTTGTGAACGGGGCCTATAACTACATGTGACTATGTGTACTGTTAGTAAAACAACAGACACAAAAAGACCAGCATATCAACCAGGACAACATGTATTCAAGTGGAATCAAACCCACAGTGGAGACGTTCTTGAGTAATTTGGCATGAGCAGCGACAGATTGCTTGTCTAACATCCCTCATAAAAACTGTGAAATAATTTCACACTATTGACTTTTTTTGAGGCTAATCTGACTGTAACTGACTGATGAAATGCCTTCCTCAAGTTTGCTTATTCACATTATCACAGCATTCAAAATGGCTGGCAGTATGAACTCCAGCAGGAAAATGATCAGAAGTGTATTTAACATGAACAGCAGTATTGCACAGATCCGCTATACAGTATTACAGTTCAGCTTCCCCAATTACGGCTCACATTACAGCCATGAACACATTATTTAACACCAGTCTCCAATGACATGCTTGTTACAGCCGTATTACAGCACATTATGAACGCTGTTCATATTAAATTAAAGTGACTGGAGAGCTGAGAGAGCGTTCGGATGTAATGGAGGAAGCTCTCTACCTATTCTGCACACATACAAGACTTAGATATGGGTAATAAAAATGGTGTTCTGTACTGTCCTACCTTCCTGCTTACCCCCGTACTTCTTCACCCACTCTGTGCTGGTCTTATGAATACGATCTGCAGCTTTTCTGAGCTTAAATTTGGAGATAATTTGCTGCTGGGAGAAAGTGCTAATTAGCTTGTTGCAGCTCCAGCGGGTTTTGGTGAACAGTAATGTCAGGCAGTAAACAACTGTACATGTTTATTTCTAGAAGAATTATACAAAAGAGAGTACCTGCAATATGCTGCTTCATGACTTTGACACCCCCCCCCCAAAAAAAAAAAAGCTTGCAAGAAACACTTGCAACACTTTTGTAAAACTTATACTAACTTATGCAACTTTCACATAGTGTCTGTATTTTTTTGTACAGTACTGTGCAAACGTCAGAAGCACTACCATTCATTTGTTACATTTCCAGTCAGAGCAACCATTAAGTTCATGCCCTTACTGTTTCTTAAGGTGAGTAGAGAATTAGATAATCTGCATGCATAAATATGTGAAAATGAAAGGAATATAAGTTGATGGACCTTCCAGAGTCCAGACCTCTACATTGTAATGCATAGATGACTTGGATGGTAAGAAGCAGAAAATGCGCCGATGTCTAAAACAGCACTTTGGAAATATGGGACAATATGCTGATTTCTGGAGTGATTTACCTGAAAGTAGTGGAAGCTGTAATAAAGGGAAAGAATGGGCACACTAAATACTCAAACATCTGATATTATATTTAATTGTTGAGCCTTCTGTGTGACTACATTTCTTTTTCAGAAAATAACGTTGACTTTTGTTTGACTTATGTTTGCAAATCATTATTACCTGTCATTATCGATCACACTTTATTATATCCAGTGCTGCTAATAGCTGAAATTACACATTAATAATCTATACAGGAACAGTGGATCTCCGATATATTCTCTGTTACAGAAGGATTTCAGTGGAACAATAATTTTCCATGTGTATTAACTTAAGTTGTGTGTCTTTATTTTCTCCATTAATCAGTTAATTCTCTGTTGAGTTGCATTTTTGTCTGGTACTAAGCAAATCTTCACATGTAAAAACTAAAAAGTTTTTATACCATGGTAAAAAAACAAAAACAGTATACCACTGCAATCCCAGTGACTGCTATCAAGATACAATTGAATAATTATTTTAATAAAAAGTTGCTACATGTCTAATTACAGATGCTAAACTGCAGTAGTCCATCTGTAACTGTAAATATATTTGCACTGTTTGAAATGTTGAGGGATTGTTGATGGAATGTTTGAGGAAATTTAACTTTGTGTAGAACCTTTTGATATTTACTGCAGTCTGCATAGAGCCTAGTGAACATGTGTATACATTTTAAAAACATTAAAATATCTCTGATTAGGAGCGCACTTACCCCTCGCTTTCTTGAACATAAATTGTAAGGTGACAAAGTCCCATCTATCACCATGTTTCATTAAATTTTAGCTTGCACAGCTGTGCTGTCTCAGTGGAGAATTACATTTAGCCGGACTCATAAATAGTTCATTAGAACTCTGGGAAGGTAATCTAAGTTCTTGACGGCTGCACCAGGTAATGGGAACAATTTGCCCACAAAAATAATTAGACTTTCTTCACATCTATTTCAGGTGTTGCAGTGTATGATGTCTAATTTCTCTTTAGGTTAACCATATTTAAAGTGATGTCTTGGGCCCCCAAATCAAATTCGCTCAGTTTTCGCTTTGTCTGAAATGTGGCCTCCAAGTCCAGACGTGCTTGGTGTCTGAAGTTAGCTTCTTAGGTTTTGCACTGGCGTATCAGAAGCTTATGGCTGCTAGATTAGTATTATGCAAATCGTAAGCCATGTTGAGTTGTGGATATGCTTGTGTGGCTTCTGGCACTGTATGTGATACTGATACCTATAGACATGGGCTGGAAGATCTATATGTACACTGAATGTGACTTATGGATGTCAAAGAAATGTTAGGTTTGTGTTGCTCCCCTTATGAGCATGGTAGTTTTCCTCTGTGGGTAAATTAGTTTTTGTAGTACTGCTTGGGTCACTCATTGCCACTCATGGTCTTTTTTTTCCTCTGTCTCTTTTTGTTCTCAGATCTCATCTGATGCCGAGACTGAAAGAATCGCGCTCTCACGAGTCATTGCTTAGTCCAAGTAGTGCAGTGGAAGCTCTGGACCTCAGCATGGAGGAGGAAGTCCTTATCAAGCCTGTACACAGCTCCATCCTGGGCCAGGACTACTGTTTTGAGGTAGACACACAAACACATTTGGTCAAAAAACATCCAATAATCATTTTAACAGTTTTCTTTAAGACTCAGGCCAGACAAGCGGGCAGTCATTTAACTCGAAAAGGTAAAGAGATACTTTAGCGACTCTGGCAGATCTGACTATGACAGCCTAATTAAAAGGAGAGAGCCAGAAGGTAATGAAGACACTGGGATCTGCTACCTGTATCTAAACGGAACATTAATTTCCAAAAATGAAACAGATGAGTTTGGGAATAAAATGAACTAAAACTCAACGAAAATGCCAAAGCAGTGAAAACGGTGTCCTGTTTTTCTGGAGATCAGGAGCTGCACTTTTCCCCCAATACCCCCCCCTTTACCATTCCAGACAAGGCTAAATCAACCTGCAATATAAACGTAGCACAAAAAGTAAGGAAATGGTGTGTTTGGTAGATTATTTCTATGTTGTAACAATGCTTCCTGGCTATTAATCTTATACCGTTGGAAAGCCTGTTCAGTTCTCTTTGAAATGGTGCCACATTAGTAAGGAACATGCATTTGTGGGATGAACAGCAGAGCTGAGTATGTGGGTTGTACCCATGAAAAATTTGCCAAATCCACTCTGCTAATGCCAAACAGCTTATTCTGCTATTGACTCATTTGGTGGGCTGGGTGATTGAAGTTTGGGACGGCCACTTTGCAGCCTGTCTCCGACATCCCCCGTTATATGTAACTTAGCTTTCAATTTGGAGATGGTACTAGGGCTCACTCCAAATAATGCAGCAACTTTTTTTTTTTTTTTGCTGAACACCAGCTTCATGTCCAGATCAGTCAAATGTGGCATACCGTTTCTTGGAGACTACTGACCACTGTAGCAGGGCCCATGCTAGTGCTGCCAATCAGGTGCAAATCAGGCCACACCTGGGGTACCAAAAGCTCAAAACAAAAGACAATAGCAACAGCAAAATAAGCTGTTTGGCATTGGCAGAGAAGATTTGGCAAATTTTTCATGGGCACATCCCACATACTCAGTTTTGCTGGTCATCCCACAAACGCATGGGAAATTAACAGGCTTCCCATCGATATAATATTTATTGCCAAGAGAGCTTTGTTACAACAAAGAAATAATCTACCTATAGGGATGCACAGGGGTGGAAATTTTCCAGTAAATTACTGTTAACTTTCCATGGAATCTTTAGCTCAGGAACTTTGGAATATTCCAAAATGTAAACTGTATACATTTATTGGAATTAATAGGAAATCTTGGATAATTTAAAGGCACTGTATTATTCACTATAATTTCACTATCATTATCATTTTTTTGCCAACAGCAGACATGAAGGCGTAACAATACAAATAATAACTGACACAGATAGTTGCAAGCAGAACTTTATAAATGCTTAATTCTTTAATTGAACAAACAAAAACCAATGAAAAGAATGCAACTCCCCCCTAGTCTGAGTTTTTTCTGATTTATGAGATAGTAACTGTGAGATTACATCTCGATTTAATAGCTGCTTAAATGTTTCCGTGTTATTACTGTCAATACAAATATGAACCTTCTCAAAATATTACCTGACTTTAGGAAGTCCTTTGGTCCAAATGTGTGCTTTCAGTAGTGGTGAGTGCTATTCAACTGTTTTCAGTAGAAAAATGCCACCTAATTATCCCACCTGCCACTCTAATTAACTGACTGTCTACCATTGCTGCTAAACTCTCATTGCCTTCTTTAGGTCTTACTTTTACATTGTGTCATGTCTTCGGTCAGCTTCTAATTTGCAAGTTATAGCTTAGACCAGAATGGACTAAGAAAACAGTTACTCCCAGTTATACACAAGATTGCAGGGCGTAGGTTCTCGCAGGGAGTTTGTGAAAAAAGTTTCTACATTTTCTACATTTCAACATTTATATTGGTATCACATTTCAACAAATTCAAATTTAAAGAGGTATGTAAGCAACGTTTGTGCATTTACCTGCCACTACATTCTATGATTGTGCCAGCAGCCATTATGTCCTGAAGGAGAGAAGAGAGGAAAGCATATCAAATGATGATACCACTGTTAAAGCCTGAACGACCTGTAATCTGACCAACATGGGTCTAATTAGCTATATTTCACTGTAGGTGAGCACATCAACTGGCAGCAAGTGCTTCTCATGTCGCTCAGCCGCCGAAAGAGACAAATGGATGGAAAACCTGAGGCGAGCTGTCCACCCAAACAAGGTAAAAGACCACTACATGGAGCTGTGCTTACCCCATTCACTGTAGAGAGGTGCTGTCACACCTGACACACCTGAACTCTATCATCAGGATGTGCAGAGCACACTGGGAAAGATGGCAGGAGAGGAAAGTTTTCTGAGTGCTTGAAATGAGGGCAGGTGTTTTTTTTTCCCCTTCTCTTTAATTAAACCATTGCTCAGACATGGGAGCCACAAAACATATGGCTCCTTAAAGCTCGCCAAGAAATGATGGCAGTAAGACAGCTCACCCCGCCCTCATCTTTTATTATTTAACAAATTAACAACTAATTAGTTCTTTAAAAAGAGAGAGAGAGTAGGTTGTGTCTGTCAATGGGTTCTTTTTTGCCTTGCTTGCAGCTTGTCTCAGGATGTGGTGAGGATCCCTCCATCATTCAAGATATAAATTTTAATTGCCTGATAGATTGCTAGGGTGTGCCTTGCCATAAGGTTTAGAATGTCTGGCTGTAAACAAACGGCACTCACCGGCAGATGCTGGTAGTTTGAGAAGGAGAATATTATAGTTCAGCTATCGGTAACTGAAATAGGAGGCTTCTTCTGTCTGCATAATTAGCATAGTGTGTGACTAGAAGCCAGATTACAAAATCAGCTGGTACTCCCTGGTTTTGATTGTTTGTTTGTGTGGTGGCTTGTGGGAACATTTTAAATAGCTAGTTATCAACAAATATAATGCTGTTTCATTATCATCATTACAGGCTTTTATTTTGGCCTGTCCATAAGCTAAACCCACCTCTCACCCTTTTGATCAGCCATAGAATTAAAACCACTGATTGGGTAAAGTGAACTCGCAGGAGGGTCACGGGTGCCCAAGACTCAAGACATTGGAGTGGGGAGGGAAGGCTAGCCCGACTAGTCCAGTTTCAAAGAACAGCTACTGTAGCACAAATTGCAGAAAAAGTTCATACTGGCTATGACTGGAGTCCATGCCTCGAAAGGCCAGAGCTGTTTGTTTATACAGCAATTTTAATGCTATGGATGATTGGTGTATATATTATTAATAGGGATGCACTAGACTTTTCAGTCGCTGAGACCTTTTGACCAAACATGGTTAAAACTATTCATATTACTAAATATTACTTTTTTAATGCAATATATATATATATATATATATATATATATATATATATATTACTTTTTCAGTAAACATCTATAGGCTATTAACCACAAAGTGTTAAAGTCTTAACATTAAAATAATTTAAATTAGAATAATAAACAGAATGAATCGGAAAACAGACAAGCAATTTGTTTTTGTTTTTTTAACTGAGCATTAAGAGAGGATACAATGGTCAAGAACTTAAGTTTGTATGCACATTCCAGTTTAAAGCACAGATAGCTTGACTGTCAAAGTTTGATTCCTCTTGAAGACCATGCACAGACCACAGTAAAACATCTGATGCAGAAATGAAAAGTTCCCTTTAGAACAGCAATGCCATTTTTAATAACAGGTTTGAAATTATAAAAATTAGAATGGCCGTGGTAAAGTACGAAGTATCACTTAAAAGTAATGGAATTAATTTCTCAAATTACCAACTTTACTCTCAACTGTTATTGAGAGAGCACATTCTAAGTTAAGTTAAGTGATAATTTGATTGGATTGAGTTGATTTTGTGTAAACTGTTTACTGTTGGTGTAATTTTGTCCTGTTAAATGGAGATTTAATCAGTAATAAAAAGGTGTTAGCTGTATTTCCTTGTTGCTTTTTTATGTATAGTATGCATATTAGTATAAACATGATTAAAGTAATTAAACTGACATTAAAAAAATGTCAGTTTTAGTATGAATATCAGTTATTAATTTCTTATTTTCCTATTAAATTGCAAATGTGAAGCTCTTTTGTAACAAACTATAATGCATCATAAAATACTTTTAATATTTTATTCATCTATCTACCTTTATAATTACTTTGGTATTTTGTGTCTTGGGCAGATAAAATAACATGCATTGCAGTTTGGGCACCTCTGCAGTAGATGTTTTAGTTCAAAAACAACTTTTAAGTCCCTGAAAATGTAGTGAGGTGTTTTACCACCTGTTTGAAAGCTAAACTCACTCTTAACTTAAATGGATGTGAATATTGGTTTACTCTAGAGTAGATGGTTTCAGGTACACTGGCTGGAGGTCCAGCACAGTTGGTCTCATTCTGGAATGCTGATTTTCTTTTTGAGCAGTCTTTCTCACAGTCAGCGGTGAATGAGTTTAACTGCTGAATGATGTCATGCAATGTTTATAACCCCCCCCCCCCCCCCCCCAGCCTTTATAGTAGAGGGCATGAAATGATATATAGCAGAAACCATCTAATTGCCAGGCAGGAGTAGATGACCCGAAACTGAAGGTTATTTAATTGCCAGGTCAAACCGGCAGCTGTATCTGCATTGGTGGTCATTTTTCGAGATCATGCTCATACGGTAATCATCTTTTACTGCCCTACATGCTCCAGCAATTCAACGACCTCACTCATTTTCTCTCTTGTCTCCAGGACAACAGTCGTCGGGTGGAAAACATGCTCCGGCTGTGGGTCATCGAAGCAAAAGACCTGCCAGCCAAAAAGAAATACTTCTGCGAGTTGTGCCTGGACGACGCCCTCTACGCCCGCACCACCTGTAAGCTCAAGGCGGACAATGTCTTCTGGGGGGAACACTTTGAGTTCTCTAACCTCCCTGCTGTCCAAAACATCACAGTTCACATCTACAGGGACTCCGAAAAGAAGAAGAAAAAGGACAAGAACAATTACGTGGGACTGGTGAACATCCCAGTAGAGACCGTTACTAGCAGGCAGCTGGTTGAGAAGTGGTACCAAGTCAGCACACCCAACCCAAGCAAAGGGAAGACAGCGGGCCCCATGATCCGCATCAAGGCCCGCTACCAGAGCATGAACATTCTGCCCATGGAGATGTACAAAGAGTTTGCTGAATACACCACAAACAACTACATGCTGCTCTGCTCCGTGCTGGAACCAGCCATCAGTGTCAAGAACAAGGAGGAAATGGCCTGCGCTTTGGTACACATCCTGCAGAGCACTGGTAAAGCCAAGGTAAGACCCTTGCTTATCAGATCAGAAGAGCACTGAATGGTAACACTTGCATGCCTTTAAATAGTGCACATGCACTAGGTAAGACACTGCACTCTGATGATGACAAATGGTTGCATATTTCGAAAGTCACAAATAGACATTTTTGAAAGGGTTGTCAAAAAAGAAATGATGCTGACTAGGCCTGCCGCGTTAATTACGTTATCGATTTATCGTACGATAAATGGACGTGTCCACGATAAGTTTAAAAACAGCATTCGAAAACATGCTGAAAATGTTTGACAGGCAGTACGAATTGCCAAAGAAAACGTACATCTCTCAAACTGCCATGCCAGCTTTATATAATGAAGTGAAAGACGGGATTCTGAAGGAGATAAAAGACATCGCATTTTACTCTGCAAATTACAATATTATCGTTTATCGCAATAATTTAGGAGACGCTTAATCGTCCAGAAAATTTTGTTATCGTGACAGGCCTAATGCTGAATATCCCATATTTTTCATGTGCATATCTGCCGGTGCTGGTAATGAAATGTATTGTTGTAATGTTGATCCCTAGAAGTGTGGTAAAGTTGTGTAAATCATCAAATCGCCAAGAATAACTTTGAAGATCAGTCAGCTCTAAACTTCGGTCCCATGCCTGCAAGCATTTTTTATAGAGTCATTTGCCAATACTAGTAGGATTCTGATGTCCTTGTTGTTCTGCTGTAGCATTTTAGAGGAATTGGACGTCTAGCGTATCTTTAATTAAATTGATTTTGCTGACATTAATGCGCGTGCTTGAAGCATTTACTATAATCTCTGACAGCACAAGTATCCGATCAGGCCTGTATTAGGCGATTCTGGGGCACCGAATAAGGGACTCGTCCCTGTGTTAGGCAGGTTGGTCAGTACAGGAAGGGACTGTTGTCATATGAGACTGTTCTGTGTCTGTTTTATTGGAATAGTGAGTGTTTGCTGCATGGCGAGTTATTCTAAGAAATCTTGGTGTCATTCAGCTTCAGAGAATATTTTAAGAATGTACTATGATTGCAGTGAGAGATTGGAGGGGAATATACAGAAGAGCACTGTAAACAGCGTTACTTTTTGATTGCAAAAGGTCCTGTTTTTGAATGTGTACCGATCCTCCTCTGTTAAAACGGCATGGCTACAAGGGTAAAGAGGTACATTTGGGGTCTTAATGTGGATCGCTGTTGTGTTTCTCATGCTAGGAGGGATTATCCCCCCCTCCAGGGCTGACACCTCACCACACCCTCCACCAAGCAAAATAACTAATTCTCCCTGTTTCACCCCAGCTAGGTAGGGACTAACTCAACAGCTGCCATCTCTGTTGGCTGCCTGAGCTTCTGTCTGGCCTGACTGGCGGAGTTTCAGTTACTGCGATAGATTAGTGCATTTGTGGTGACTCACAGGGTGATCTAAACACAGAAAGGAAAATGGCCATAGATGGTGGAGGAGAGTGGAGTCTCTGGTTTACGTATGACATTTTCTAGAGAGCGTGTTTAGACTGCAGTGAGGTTCTTGTCATGCTCACGTTTTACACAGAACAGGACAGAGTAAAGACGTACTGCTGATAACCTCTTCAGACGTAATCACTGTAGGACCTATGAAAGCTGTTCTCGACCATTTTTGTTGTCTTGATCAAGGCCCAAACAGTTCATCAATAAAATCAACCAAGAATTTACAGATTTCTGTGAATTTGAATAGGGCTATGCTATTTGGTCTCTCTTGGAGCTAATAATGACTCATTGCTCTTAGTACGGGATGAACTGGTAAACTTAAACCCCAAACACTGTCCTGGTAAACATAACAAAAACAAATGCATGTCAGTCAGTAAGTTGAGTTGATCTACAAATCCAGTAGGATTATTCACCTTATTTTGGGGGTGTCGGCAGATCATTTTGTTGGCAGATCATTTTGCATATCCCAAAACATTTGTGATAATGCTTGTTTTAAACAAGCTAAATGAATCTGCCAATAAAATAAGATTGAAAAAATAAAATGATTTAACTACACAACATGAAATGCAAAAATGTCTGGGGACAAGTTGAATAATCATACTGTATTCTTACAATAATCTCAAAATACAAAATACTAGATATGATCAAGATTTAATCATATCTTATCTGTTGGGCTCTAGTCATCACCTTCCCATGATAGGTCATTAGCTTGCTTAGGCACAAAACTAGTTTTGGAAAAGTGACTGACTGCACCATTGTGTGTAATTAGGGTCATTCTAAAGGCTGTCTGGCAGGGGGCCAGCACTGCAGATCTTTATTTGCTTTTGAAGCTTGGAACTAGGTATGGTTTTGCATCCCCCGCTCTGAGCTTTGCGCTCGCACAATCAGAAACTGGTGCCTTTTCTCCCTGGCTGTAGAAAATCAGCTAAATTAACCGTGAAACAGGTTTGTACTGTGGGTGGACTGACAGCGTGGTGCCTATATTTGTCCATGTGATCAGCTGGAGTCAAGTTAATTGATATACATGAATGGCGCCGAGCTTCAGCAAGCCTCGTTTTCCTTTTCCATGTGTCTCGTTGTGTGCGTTTCATCCAACCAGTGAAAGATGCCCATCGATGGAGTGAAGCCGTTCACAGCTGATGGAACATGACTCATAATCTGTTTTTAGGGCCGCAGCCAAAGATTATTTCAGTAATCGACTAATCTGTTACAGAAGCGTTTCAGCAACTGCGTAAGTTGCAAAGGGGCTCAGTGACTCGGTTGTGTGGTCAGAACCTTCTGCAGAGTTGCAGATGCGTTTACTGTTGAGAATGTAATCAACCCGCTGACACCAAAAACTAAATTCCAAACCAAAGCCTTCAATACTTTGATGCCTGATCTTATAGCCTATAGGCCTTGAGGTTCATGCAGTTAAAGAAGCTGCAGGCTGGTAATTTTGATAATTCTTATCTTCTTTTGGCGTAATCTGATGCTGTCTTTTACAATGTATAAAAAAATAAATCTTCTATAAAGTTGCCATGTTGGATATGCAAGGTTTTCGTGTGACAGTGATGGTCTGCACATAAGGAATCTCACAATATGATTATATTTATTCATGTTTGTGTCTGCACAAAATGTAGAAATTGGGGCTAAATGTGCATTTCTGAAATATGTTTGTTTTCTGTGGATCTACAAATGCACTAAAATAAACATAATGGAAACATTTTCCAAAATATACAATAAACACCAAATATAACGTCTAATATCAGTTTAAAAAATTGGTCAAATCTGTCCATCTGTACACCTCTAAGGGCTTAGATTGGCTCAGCTGTCAAATGCACTATCTCTATGATCCAGGATCCCATAGCGAGCCATGCTGCTTTGGCGTCAGCACCCTTCCAAGGGAGTACAATTGACCATGCTCTCTCCTGGTGGATGATTGTGCTCTCTTCCCATCATCACCGTTTGTGCAAATTGGCAGATCAAATCATGTTTATGGTCACGTCACATTACACAGGCGCAAAAGTGAGTAGAAAATATGCATTTAGTACCAAAAGAGAACAGATATTTATAAAATAGAAATGCTGAGTACATGCAAGTTAACTTATACTAAGCATACACTGTACTTGCACTATACTGGTGTGGCTGTTGGCTAGTGCAGCTAGCTAGAGTGTGTCTGCTGTCCAGCGATGCCACATCAGTGGCAGTTCAAAAAGATGGCAATCCCATGTATAGGAGGAGACCTGTGTTAAGTCCTTACCCTCCTAGTGCCGGTAGCATTGTTAGTGCTAAGAGGAGTTATGAATGGGTGGGCTAAGTGGCAGGACCATACTGGGAGAAAAAAATGAAAAGAAAGGTAATTCCTTAATCTGTCTGCCTTTTCCAATAAAGTAGGTATTTAGTTTGAAAGACTATACATCGCTCTTGTTCGTTCCGTTAAATCACCCGATTAATCCTCAGAATAATAACAGAGCAAGATTACCTCGGCAGCCTTAGTTATCATGTCTCATCTGAACCGATATTTTAACGATCCTCGTTCTTTCAGCTAGCGTTTCCACAGAGAAAATGCATACTGTGCTGCAAAAGTTGTGCTGCTTCACCATCCACTCTTCCTAAGTGTCATTAGACATGGTCAGTAGGCCAGGAATGGCTGCTCCGCCTCATTATGTGCCAAGCGCTGATTTTGAGATTTGCTTTCTGCCCCGGTGTCATTATTAGCATGTCATTAGCTTGCTGCTTTTCTGGTCACTTGCACTTACACCCTATCGACTGTGGAGGACGGAGGATGGCGGAGGGTGATTGGCAGTGACTGGACCCAATCGGTCCTGGCAGAGTTCAGTTGCAGAGGGATCTGGCATCACATACACCCCGTCTGTCCCTGGCCCACCCATCCCTACTGGTCCCAAGAGACATGGTCAGGGCTGTTAGCCTACGGTTGTTAATTATTGTTACTCAATTACCATGGCCCTGAAAGCAGGCCTGAGGGACACGGGCTGTTAAAAACTGGAATACCCACATCAATGTCCGGGCGTTCCAAGGGCATACGTTATGAGGAAGGCTGTAAAAACCCAATTCTCATGTGCATTAGCATGTGTTCACGCCTTGGCACACTAATATGCTCCATGATTGGTGCTGAAAAGAAACATTTCATATCACCCTAGTCCTATAGTGCACTAAACAGTCTAGACAGTGGCCTAGATCCTCTTGAAAGGGCTTGTGGAAGACTGCACATAGCTGGCCCAAAGCCTGGCCAGTCATTTTAGTGATGTGACTAGTTCCCCAAACATTTCAGTTTGATTACCTTGTATACAATACCTTGTATACAATGTGGTGTAATACAGATGCTGGATCAGACATGTAACGTTAACATAGGAAGGAGTAGTTATCCAAGTATTGTACTAGAATTACTAGAATTGTAGAAATACAATGCAATACAGTAAAAATGTGAATGTCTTCAATTTAAATTAATTGTAGATCAAGTTCATCAACTTTAGTCAATACACTGCAAAAATAATATTTTGGCAAGTGAAATGATATTTAATCTAGTGCTTATTTTTTAATATTTAAAAACTTCAAAACATTATTTAATTTATATGTATATTTTACTTGTTTTAAATGCTTTCGTGTAGTAAAATTCTAATTTTGTTGGTAGTTCATATAATTTCTTCATGTTTAGTATTACAAAACAAGCTAAATTATCTCCCAATAGAATAAGATTTCCTTAAGATGCTACTGTGGAAATTAGGGATGCGCAATAATTTCTTAATTTGGGCACATGTTTAGATATGACGAGCAGAATGGTGAGGCTGGGCTACTGAGCTACTAAAATAATCATTTTATTCTTGTTACTGCATTTGTAATTCTACTAATTAAATTTCTTTGAAATCCTAAACTAGGTGGTTCTGCTTTTTACTTCTGTTGACTGTCTAAAATGTTTTCACTTGCTAAAAGAACTGTTTTTGCTGAGTTGGAGTTTAGTGGTATTGTACTGAGATGTGTGATCTTGGTGAGATTTTATTAAGTCCATCTTGACTTGCAGTGAGCGTTGAATAGATCCCATACCATCCAGTTTTGGTCCCAGCCTAACTTGCTAGCGTGCCAGCACGCTGTCCTGTGCTGGAAAAAGCAAAAAGATTTGGATCCAAAATAAGCTCGGGCCAAATTAGGTCAGGGTGAAGACGAAGCTGGCCCTTTTGTCAGGCTGATGAGGTTTGTTGGTCTGCAGTGTCTCGGAAGTCGCAGGCACTTTTTCCCGGGGTGAGCTGAACTAGGCCGAGCCCAGCAGAGTCGGAACAAAGCCGGCCGTGTCTATGACTCAGGACAATTATTTTAGGAATCTTGACATTTGGATGACTCCTGTTTCCGTAATTGGAAAATATAGAGGCTGTGGAGTTTTGTTTTTGTATCTACAGACATTCTTAAGTGTGGCGGGAGATTTTTAGATGTTTGTGTGCGGCTTGTTTCGGTGGCTTATATGACCAACTTTATCATCTACTAACATGAATGTGATTTGTGTGATTCAGTAGACTCGCACTGTGATGGTTTTTGATTGTTGAACACACACACACACACACACACACTACACAGTACCTCTCCTATTAGCAGTTGCTAAAACACAGGTCTCTCTTGTTTAGGAGTGGGCGCTATGGTGATATTGGGGATGCAGAAAGATCAGAATCATATTGGGATTGACATAGGTCCCTAAAAATGTAGATCTGCCCCAGACAGATGCTTTTTTTTTATGACTGGTACTGCAAATTAGAGCTGGTAACGTGGCTCATGAATTGTGAGCTGGTTGTCAAAAAAGGCATGATTTCCTTATTTTGACATCTGCGGAGAAATGTTTTTTTTCCACAGAATGCTGCAAATCCGTGCTTATGTGTTTCAGATTAGAGAATGACAGCTTGAATGAAAGCCCACAAACAAGGTGATTAACTGCAGTGTGTAAAACCACTTAGCCAAGCAGCTAAACTAACTAGAATAAGCTTTCCTAAACTAGCAGCTTATGCATGTAAAACGAGGTGCTGCTTATACGATTGGAGAACTTAAGAGAGTAGCTGAGAATACATTTCTATTATTGGTTTAAAAAAATATTTTACTGACAGAGCTGCTAAGGAATTGTTGGATTATTCAGATATTACTGTTCATGTAAATACCTGATTAAAAGTGCAATCTTTCTGTCATTTATGTTCAGCCCTGACACGCTTTTCAGTATATTTGGTAACCTGAATCATGCTGGAAGTAGCTGAAAAAGTAGCTTTAAGCATTTGTACCACAAATCTACATTTGCTACATTCCCATTTCCCTTTTATACATTAAATTCAACAATCTATATTTTATTTATTTTTATTTTAATGGTCCAGAAGTGCCGGATGCTTAGGTGATGCTGTACTACTGATCTACAACGTCTGTACTTTATTGATTTTGCTGTGCTTGTTATCCTTAAACAGACACTGTTATAATTCTTCATAATACTCATTATAAAGTCTCAGTTTCTACATTTTGTAAATGTCTTACTATCTGCAAATACTGTGTATGCAGTAAAACACTGGATGCCCTCATCAGACTACTTGTCATCATATCAATGCATACCTAGTAGATCTATCATCATTGTCGTATAAATCTGGATGCTTCTTATTATGTGTATCTTCAGTACCTCTGGATCACTAAACAGCTGCATAGATCATAAAGAAAGTATTGTGGGGAGTTACCCACCCTTATTGCTGTGCACCTTTACATCTGTGTGTGTTCCTCACGAAATTACTTGTAATAATGCTTTATGTAATCCTAATAATGGCTAATGAAATGCTTTCAGGTGGAGCAAAATTAGTATTTCTCATTATTAACTCTCTATTACTGTCGTAGGCATAGTCATTATCTCTTTTCTCCTCCGGTGCACATTTCTCCCCTCCCCATTCGTCAGCCTGCCACATTCTACTCCCCTACCCCCACCCCCCGCTTCTTCTTTCTGCAACCACTCCACCGCCCTATCCTCTTAGCTTGTCTTACACTCCTTCTTTTTCCTTCCATTGCCTTCTCTCTGCTTCTCTTCTTCTTCATCCCTCCCTCTCTCTCTCTCTCACACGCTCTGCTGGGTTTTAAGGCAGGCTCTTTCTGAAAGGATGCCATTTCTGGTCTAAGACAGCACATCACCCTGGCAGCTATTACACAAGTCATGCGCCTCTGTAGAAGTGCCATTCACTTCAGTCAGCCCACAGTGCAACTTTTGCAATATCCCAAGAAGAACTGTTCTGTGCATTGTGTGCCTGCTGAGTTGTGTTTGATTGCAGACATTAGAAAACAATGGTGAAAACTCTATTTAGCAGTCATTCTCTAAAATCTAAAATCAAATCATTGTCTAAAGAATTTACTGGAGCTACAATGCAAATGTAGCTAACAAGTAATGCAATCTTCTAATCCACCAATTAGCATCTGCAACAGGCACTGGTAAATCTCACACTTACCTCAAAGTGCAGTTAGTCTAATGTCTAGTCTGTAGTAACCTGCATTACTTCTTCCATAAAAGAGCTGTTTAAGTGATGCCATCAATGTTAAGGTTTCTATTACTTGTTGGCTACATTACAAACTATAGAATTAAAAGTCCCTGTCTGATCAACTTGCTTGAGCTGCAAAATTGTGTACATTTTTATTTCTCTGTGAACTAGCACTCTAGTTCCCCATACACACATAAGGCTACAAGCAAGCCTTCCAGGTACCTTGAGGACACTAGATATATACAGACACACACACACAAACACACCCAGAAGGCTCAGGAGGCATACTGTTAGCCCTGCAACCCTATCTTCTGCCTGTCTGCCTGAGATCAGTTGGGGGTGAAAAGAGAAACACAGCCCCTGAAACACCAAGCAGGAGGCTATTGATTAGCCTCAAGTAACCTCCCTTGCCTATGTCTAGGTTTCAGCTACCATGCTACACAATCCAGTGCTTTCTGTGCCCTGGCACTCCCATTTCAGACTCCTGCATAGCTTGTAAATGTAACTCTAAAGAGTTAGCAGGGAGATCACTGCAATATGAAGGACAGGATTGAGAAACACTGTTATTCCCTGTGTTGTTGGCAGAATTTCTCTACAGTATTTCCATAAAGCTAAGAGAGTAGAAGAACTCCAGCTGTTGGATGGCTGTGCTGGATGTGCACCTCAGCTAAGCAAGTCTAATATGTGCCACAGCATGTGTTAAAGCTATAACAGTGTCCGGGGAACGACAAAACACAGCTACACACACTCCGGATATCACAAACTCTGCCAATTTGACAACTTGCACATACAGATTAGATCCCAGTTGTTCCTTTTCCCTGTTTCTAACAGCATTTGTAATAACACGGTCCTCCCACATCCCAGATCTAACCTGATTAGAAATTTCTTCTCCCTTTATTTAAAGCATTTGAGTGTGTCTTTATAATCAGTTCAAAAGGTTTTGTTGTTAGAGAGGATATGTGGATAAGTACAGTATGTCCAAATGTTTGTGGACACCCCTTTCTAATGCATTCAGATACTTTAAATTGTCACACTGTGTGATGTGATGTAAGCTGTGTGTTTTCTTCTGCAGAAGGAAACAGGTCGGACATTAGATTGGGTAGCAGTAGGTCTGCTGATGCTCAGGGCTCTTCTATCCTAATTGCTGTGTTCTCCCTCTATTTCCAGTCAGTGTTTTAGTAATATGAAGACTAGTTGGTTGCAGATACACACCTATAAAATAAAAGAAAATTCACAATACTAAATCATATAGTTAGTAAGATGCAGGTGTTGATGCAGGCGTTGACTGACCTTTACATTCTTTTCACACTCCATGGCCAGTCCAGAGCTGTCTAACACTCCTATATAAAGATAATGTTGGTACTAAGTTGCTTGTATGGACACACAAACACACACACACACATTATTGCTTGTGTCTGTCAGATGGTCTTGCCTTTATGAGTTTTCGCTGCCAGGCTATGCAGCCTCCAGGGAGCTCTGTTCTCTGGGATTTTATCCTTTCTTTAATCCTCCCATCCCTTCTTTTATTATCTCTCCTGTGCCTTGTTTATCCCACCCCTTCCCTCTCCTTACTGTTTTTAGCCTGCTCCCTCTCCCCTCCCTGTTTTAGATTTTTCTCATATGTTTGTTTCTATTGCATTTTCTTTCTCTCCTCTTATGCCCGATTTCCTCATTTGTGTGTGTGCGCGCGTGTGTGTGTGCGCGCGTGTGTGTGTGTGGGTGGGTGGGTGGTTGGGTGTGTGGGTGCGCAAGTATATCTCTGATTTTGAATAAGGTATGGGTTAGCTGATTGGTTCTGACAGTAATATGGAATGTTCTTGGCTATTTCTGATTAGCGTCTAGCCTCAGAGCTGTGTATGTATGTGTGTATCTGTGTGAATACAAAACAACTTTGTGGTTTATTTCGCAAGAATGTCACAGAGCTTGGGAAATGTCTATTTCTCTTGGCTCCCCAATTGCCAAAGGCAGTGAGAATTTTAGGGCCCATATTTTAAAAAATGTTCTTGTTTCCTTTGCCTTGAAGTTTACTTAATAATCTGTGCTAAAAAAAAAGAGGTGGTGTTTCAACTGATGTTTAGTAACCAGGCTGCCTCCTAAGAGTAAGGTAACAAAACGAGAATCTCACAGAACAAGAATTTGACATTCTGTTTCAGCTCATTTCAGTGTAAAACCCCAGCACACACTTGGACACGCTCATGATTTGTTTATTTCAGGGGTGTCAAACTCATTTAAGGTAACAGGCAACATTCACACAGCCCATTATGAAGGGCGGGGCAGACTGACTGTTATTAGAAAACCCAACACTGTGATCCGGTCTTTAGAAAAGAGGTAAGAAGTTCTTAGTTTGCTAATGGAGAATTATAGATCATTAGCACATTCGAGCTGAAGTGTGCAAGTGCAACATCGCCCTGCCTGCCGACTGACTGGCAAATGACCGCTTATCAACTTGACTGACATTTGGGTCACTGACTGACTAACACTAACTTTCAGCCCTCTGTACAGCCCCTCTCAGCAGTATCATAATATGCTCCATTAAACCTGTTAATGAACAGTGAAAGTGTTCAGTATTTGCAGGTACACAGAGCTCTAACTGTACTAGCTAACATCTCCGAAGAACATCAGGTTCTGTCCTTCTGAGGAAGCAGGAAGACGTACTGTGATTGACATTTGGTAAGTTCCACACAGTGTGACCTGCTGTGTGAATGCTTTCTACATAGGTAAGTTGAGGCATTTTTCTCATTGAATTCGATGTTGGTAGAAATCCCGCCCCTGACAAGTCAAGATTCAGATTGGTCCTGCCCCCGGCTCAAATGGATATTCTGTTCGGCTCAGCTGACGGTCTGTTTTAACTTGTGGGGAGGTTAGGATTTCTCTTAGTAAACAGTATTACTCCAATTTATAAAATCACCGTTGAGAACAAGGGTCATCCAGTTGTTTAACCGTCCAGGTTAGAACCTTAATTGGGTCAGTTCCTGCCTGCAGGTCGCATGTTTGACCCCTGTTTATTTGCTTCTAAAAGAGTGTAATCCTGCACAAGACTAATCATGCTGCTTTGTTCTCATTTGTTGTTTTTCACACATTTTTAAATTGTAATTAATTTTCCCCCAAAATATTTGTAATTTCCAATTCCTACATAATAGCCAGTTCTCCCATATCACAGTGCTACCAGTGCTGGAATGGACATTGAGCTGCACCTTTTTAAACTGCTGCAAATGCAGCATCTATGGCCAGATGAACACACTCGAAGGAGAACACGGTCAATTCTGTTACGTAACCTAACATTGCAAGCATTGTCCCTGACCGAATGTCTGTAGGATCCCCAGGGATCTCTTGATGATGGGCCCAACCTTAGACTGCTGCGCCACTCGGTAGCCCGTCTCGGATAGACTTTTAGGTGAACATTGGGAATCTTTCCTTTGTATAATCTTTGCTCAGACAGTGTACAGGTAGCTGATACAGAAATAATTCCTCTCTTTTTTGGTTCTACATTATCTTGCATTATCTAGGTATTTTGGCAGATTTTGGCTTCCTGGGCTGTGCAAGAGTCTCTTAAGACTGTGTGAGAGGTGCACAAATAATGGCATGATAATTATTGTTCAGTTCTAATTTAGTCTTAAGAACAAAAAGCCAGAACTCATGGTGGCTGAATCAGAATCAAGTGCTCGCACAGTTATAAATAGCACTGCTCAGTAAATGGAGCATTCTAATGAATCACAGTAAGTTCTGATGAGGGTGCGATGACCAATTTCTCTTGTTCCTCGCGGGTACGTTGTGTCTTCTGAAAAACATGCGCCAACAAATCTCAAGTGTTCTCAATGATTGTATTGAAATGTCAGTTCAGTGATCGCAAATACAGTAATACGTCCAAGTAATCACATGTACCAGTTTCTGTCAGTCATGCAGTACTAGAAGTACGTTGACTCCAAAGTCAGCATGCAGCGTTGATCTCAATGCTGCCTTTCATTTTTATCTGTATTCTCGTTTTTTTGCACTTCTCACTGAACTCATCAGACTCTTTATGAAGTTCATTTTATCTGGGTGGTGGGTTGTCATGTTAGAACGGCCAGGTGTCTTCCCCGAATTGTTCCACAATCTACAACGTTACTGTTTGCTATAGCATTAAGGTTTCCTTTCACTGGAACTAAGGACCTGAAACCACGAAAGACAAACCCACACCTTTATTCCTCCTCTACCAAACTACAGTTGGCACAGTATTTAGGGAGGCAGCGTTCTCCTGCACCTGCCATACCCAGATTATGTGCCGGAACATGCCCAGGAATGCTTGTGGCAAGTGCATGTTTTCTTGGGCCTAACTTCAAGACTGCACCCATGAAAGTTGTTTTTGCCTACAGTTGCTGAAGCCCAAAGCTGCAAATATCGTGTTGGGATCAGCGTAACTTTTGACGCAAAGTGAGTTGGATCAATAGTGACTGAGCGGAGGACTGATCCTGGATCTGAGCCTCATGTTCGGTGGCTTCCAGGCATGGCTGGGGTTATTTTTATTACAGCAAGGTTGAATAAGCTGTAGCACAACTAGCTGATTCAGAGAACGTTGTCCTTAGCGGTGCGGCAGAAAACCGCTTCGTTCCGGGCAAAATATTCAGCTCAGCGCTCTCTTATTTACATTTGTGCTGTGTCATGAGAGAGAAGGGGAGAGAGAGAGAGAAAAAGACAGAGAGGGATGTGGTTGGAGGAGTGCGAGGGCTGGATAAATGCGAGAGAGAGGAAGCGATACGAGGGAAGAGCGCTCTGACAGAAAAGTAGAAAAAAGAGGGGGAAAATCGATGGGCTGAGAAAGAGTCATCATTCTGAGAACAGCGTTCTCCCTTGAATTTCTACATGAGAAGCTTAGACCCAGAGTTAAGAGCTCACTGCTCTTTGGCAGGATGAGTTTTACTACTGTGAGAACTGCCAGGTGTAACACAAATCTCCTTTCTTCAGTTGAGGTACAGTAAAGTGGGCTAAACTGAGGCACAGTAAGTTTGTGACTACACTGGGGTAGAGTGACCTTAGGGGGATGTCAAAACATTCTGATGTTAGTCTTCATTAATTTTTTTATTCAATTAACTGGCTGTGAAATTACTTGGGTACTTCCCTGGTACGGATGAATGACGAGTAAGTGTGCTATTTGCATCCAGCACATGGCAAAGCTGTGCTCTTGAAATTCACCCTGGTTAAGGCCCTTCTTGTTTGTTGTGTGCTTCAATGATGAGTGGTTAGTTTGTAGCTTTTGAGACTAGCGCTTGCTGTTAGCATCTTGGTTGCATATTTGTAGAGCTGTTAAATAATGTGAAACAAAAGAATGAAGAACCCAGAAGAAGCCATGATCAGGGTCATGATGCTAGCCGATGGCAGCCAAGGCCCCTGGAGAGAACACTTGGCCTTGCTCTCTCCAGGGTGGGCAGATGGCATTTTCTCCCCACATCACTTCAGTGCAGTGCTGGCCGATGCATCAGAGCCGGGTACACCATTCTAAACGCATGGTAATGTAATAGCCCAAACCACTTCAGGAGGTGGTCTGAGATGCATTTAATCAGTGGAAACGCATCCGTCTCTCCAATACACACTCAGCAACCAAAACCTCTCCCACCACAACCAAAACTCCTCTTTGCACGACCAAAACCTCCTCCCAGGCAGTCCAAACACAGATGTTTTCTCGTACAGTGTGGAAGTTTGAAGAAATGCATCATGGCATGTAAAATTACAAATTTGAAGGGATCACAGCACAGAAAAAGGCTGAATGGATAAACGATTGGTTGCTGTGTAATGAGTGGATTTGCATATTCTGTCCCACACAGCAATCAGATTTCCGTCCGACTAACAGGAAACACTTTTGACTACCAATTGTAAATGCATGTGATTAACATCTTACCAGGATACAATCCAAATACAGGTGACCAGGTGTAAATGGGGTCAATAATGTTACTGCGATGTTTTTGTTAGTGATTTTTGCTCACTGTTCAGTTTCTAGCTGCAGACTCTCCCACAGGCCCCTTTATTGACTCACTGGTTGTCCTGCTGCTGGCTTTGTGATGAAAAGTGCAGGAAGTTCACTCTTCCGCCTCCCTGTGTGTCTTCCCTGTGCTCCAGACTGAATCACACCTATAACACAGAAACATCTCTGTTCTCTCTGATGTATTTATTCAGTGTTTATTTTTAAGTGATCATCTGGTATGGTCATCACATTTTAATAAATAACATTGATCGACTGTAATACAGCTTTGTTTCTGAACAGTTATTTTAAGCAAAAGAGTACTAAAGCTCCTTCCAATTTGGGGGGAGGAATAAGGAACATTTAAATTGACAGCCTTCTTTTGACTTTTTTGGCTTCAGTTGTACGGCTAACTGACCAATCCTGCGTTATAAAATCGCCTGCTGTACTTTTTGAAGAATGAAACCAGTGGTGGGAGCAGGGAGTACAGTGTGTACATTCTCCACGCTCTCTGTTGGAAAGCTGGATATGAGGCAACCTTGGTACTATTCCTGATTCAGACCTTTACCAACCTGTCTGTTGTTCCGAACACATATTTACACCTACTGAATTAGTACAAACCTGCCGGGTATTGGAACTAAATTATGTTGTTTTCTCTGAGTGTGTTTGTGAGTGCAGGTGCTTGTGCATACCAATGCACAACTCTGTGTGCGCCCTGTACAAATCAACTCCTGATTGGTTCCCTGCTGGTTAGCTTTGATTAGACCAGAATTGCACTTGAGTGCAAAAAGCTTTCTTTCACTTTTATTTTCCTGATTTTATTTTAGGACTGCAAAAATGAATTGCGGTTATATTGCTATATATAGTGATTAATCATACAAGAAATCAGTCTGCAGTATTATTGGATAAATGACACCCTCAGAAACGGACAGATCAGGGTGTCATATCAGTCAAACATTTAGTGATTCATTTGAGGGCGTCAGTCTAGTTGCTGCACCTTTCATAACATCAAAAACTAAATATCATCGCTATGGCCTGTGCAAAAGTTTGGACTCTTTACAGAGGCAGCCCTTGGCAGGAGTTAAGTTTGCAAACACTTTTGTTGGTAAAAGGCTTTCAGCTCTTGTTAGACTTTTTCCCCAGTCGTCCAGGCCTCTACTCCTGTTCAATACCAGTCAGAACTCCAAAACCTGATGGAACCACCCCCTTGCTTCACAGTTGGAATTTATTGTTATTTATTTATTTATTTATTTATTTTTTATGATATTAAAGACAGTAACTGAGCATTAGTAGTTTGCTGAAAACAGTGCGTTTGTTGGGTTAGGTACAGTGGCTGTTTACTACTTCTCAATAAAAAAAAAAATAAGGTAGTGCCAGTGTCGAGTCAAACAAACACTCTCAACTATTATTGCATATTTTAGTATAGTGACTTTTTTTTTTTGTACTAAATCCAATAAAATGATGTATTATATATTCTGATTTGTGCTTTCTTTTTAATGAAACATGCGGTTGTTCGGTGTTCTTTATGTACTGACTATCAAACAATATAAAAAAAAAACAATGTTGTCATATTGCCCTCCTGTCAGGAGAGGCTGTCTGTTAGCCTCAGTCACAGTGACCGCAGGAACAGATTAAAGTGTGATGTGAAGTGTAATGTTTAGTTTGCTCTTTGTGTCTGTGGATGTTTGTATATTGTCAGACTGAAACCTTCGTTGTTTCTTTGTTTATTTAGGACTTCTTGACTGATCTGATGATGTCCGAGGTGGATCGGTGTGGGGAAAATGAGCACTTGATCTTTCGTGAGAACACACTGGGCACCAAGGCCATTGAGGAATACCTAAAACTTGTGGGCCAGAAGTATCTACAGGATGCACTTGGTAAGATATCTGAAGTGTGTGTGTGTGTTAGAGAGAGAAAAAGAGCAGCCCTAATTATCTAAAAATCTGTATTTTAATCACTTGCTCTTAAAGCGATGTTGACCGGCGCAGGCATTTGTTAACTGGTATGGGTTTTCCAATTTTCCATGGGTTTGCTATGATCCTAATACAGGCAGATATATGTTAAGAAAAAAAAACTGTTACCATTTAGGGGAGTATGTACTTGTATGATTCTGCATTTGTAACCTGCTTCAAATAAATGCCTTTTTAAATGTTAAGACAGGTGGATATTCTCCTAATATATACATTGTATTTAATCAGTATTTATGCATCAACATCAACAGGTATACACAAGGAAGATGCCATCCTCATATCAGTATCAGCTTTTCTTATTTCCAACATTGTTGTTAAGCTAACAATGGCATATTTTGCTTATTGTTGGTGTTTTAAAGAAACTAGCAAACCAGCATATTGTAACTTTCAGAACAAATACTTGCTTTTCAGGAGAAGCAAATACATTTTTGGCATTTAATAAATAAGTTTTTCTTTTAAATAATTTTGGACCTATTTTTATTAGGCTATTTGTCATTAAAGTTTGACAAAAGGGAAATATGAATATTTTAATAAGGTTAAATGGGTTTAAACTATACTATATTGCTGATGACCTTTTGATAAGTTTAGATCAATACACACACTCTCAGGTAATCTCTAAAATGAATGAATGCACTTGAGACCCCAGAATGCCCTTAATGCCTGTTTACCTGCAAAAATATGGCTGTGCATTTCACACTACTTATATCAGTAGTGTCTGTGTCTGTGTGTGTGTAAAATGTGGTTGAATCTGTGTACATGTATCTATTTAGGTTTGCATTAGGAGCACATTTGCTGGTGCTGAATAATGTATGGTTGTTTTCTTAGATTAATGTGTCTGTGAAGCACTGTTACATTATTGAACAGCTCACTTCTTTGGATTGGCTGAGACATGTGAAAGTCAAAAAAAGAGATAGACCTGAGTGTCTTTATCCTCAGAGGACCTGAGAGAGAACACTTTATGCTTGGTCATAATCAAAACAATGACAAACAGAGCAAGATTAGAATAATCAGTGCCAAAGATGACTGGACATGGGTTAAACTGCACTCATCCACATGTGCTGCTTTCTTTTTACTGAGGCTTATGCAGGGGGAAGCCTTCTCCTTATAACATAGTCTAACTGCTATTTTCTACCTCTTTACCTCGTGACCCTGTAAAATTAGCTTGCTTTTTTTCTGAACTTGCCATGTGCTGATGCACAACTTCTTACCTGCCATGTTTTAATCCTTAATTACTGCAGCTTTGCCAATATGACACTTCTGTACTAAATCATGGAGATAACATTTCTGATACCTTTTTTTGAGGGTCAGGTATGATTCTTAAAATTGAGTTGCGTTCTAAAACATTAAAAGGAATTCATAAAGTCTTCACAATACAACTAAGCATCAGAGCTTCGTATGTAGACGTTTTGCTCATGCCAATAAATCTGTGGGACTTCAGAAATGAGTAATGAGTTATTGGCCAACTGACACATCAGTCAGTCATTAACTCATATATGTCCCATATAAGGTTCTAATTCTGCTCTCTGATTCTTATTAGGTTTAGGACCCTAGATTTCTTTACAGATGCTTTGGAACAATGTTAAAAAAAAACATTATACGAATTAAAAAATCACATGAACTACTTGTTAAATCATACCTTTAATTTACTTTAATCCCCTGTCCAATTACTATAACAATATGAAGTTATTGCATAGAATACTATATGCATAGAATATGTAATCATTAAGCTTTGATCTCTCTCTCTCTCTCTCTCTCTCTCTCTCTCTCTCTCTCTCTCTCTCTCTCTCTCTCTCTCTCTCTCTCTCTCTCTCTCTCTCTCTCTCTCTCTCTCTCTCTCTCTCTCTTTGTAGGGGAGTTTATTAAAGCTTTGTATGAGTCAGATGAGAATTGTGAGGTAGACCCATCAAAGTGTTCCCCCAATGATCTTCCTGAGCACCAGAGCAACTTGAAGATGTGCTGTGAGCTGGCTTTCTGCAAAATCATCAACTCCTACTGGTAACTATAGCAACAGGCAACACTCCAAGTACAAAATCTCGCTACAGTGGATGATGCTTAGTAAAATGCAAGCATTTGGAATTATAATACCTGACTCTCTGACATCGTTTATACACATAAGAAATAAGAGCATGAGTAAGTGTGCTTAGGAAAGGCCATCACAGAAATGTGTCTGTGCTGGAGACATTAAATATATATTCACTTTGTTAGGGGGAAAAAGTGTTGTATTCTTGGTGGATGTTTTGTTGGCCTCTTATTTGGACTAGAGGTGAGAATTGAAACTAAGAGACTGTACTTACTGTGCTTCTGCTTTTTACAGCGTTTTCCCACGAGAACTTAAAGAGGTGTTTGCATCATGGCGACAGGAGTGTGGTAACCGAGGGCGACCAGACATCAGCGAGCGTTTGATCAGCGCCTCTTTGTTTTTGCGGTTCCTGTGTCCAGCCATCATGTCCCCCTCGCTGTTCAATCTGACCCAGGAGTACCCCGACGACCGCACAGCTCGCACACTCACACTTATCGCCAAGGTCACTCAGAACCTCGCCAACTTCACCAAGTACGTCATGGTTATTGCTAGATGACAGGTGGCAGGTAGAGGTGATTCACATTACTTAATTATGTTATGTTGTGTTTTGCTGCCTGCTTGTGCATGGTGATGTAAACCCATGCCAAAGTCACTTTTGTTCTGGAAATGGGCCTGATGTGGGTAACAAATAATGAAGGCTTATACCCAAACTGTCTCCCTCTCTCAGGTTTGGCAACAAAGAGGAGTACATGTCCTTCATGAACCAGTTTCTAGAGCATGAGTGGACCAACATGCAGCGCTTTCTGCTGGAAATTTCGAACCCAGAGACCATCTCCAACACTGCTGGCTTTGAGGGCTACATCGACTTGGGCCGCGAACTCTCCACCCTGCACTCCTTACTGGCAGAGGTGGTGTCCCAAATGGATCAGGTGAGTTCTCTCACAGTGCCTTTTCTACATTACTGTAGGAAACGGATCTCCTATGCCCTGCAGCGTAGTATGCAGAGTAGTGTATAGTGTGAAGTGTACCAGTACACACTTCAGAGTCCAAGTTCACTTTAGGTAGGTCAAGTGAGGATAGTGCCGTGTAAAGACAGTGGATTATTTGTTTTCTGCAGCAGAACTGTATCTCTGCTAGCTCTAATCTGCTGTTCTTGGTGCAGTGTGCTTGCTATATACGCTCAAGACCCACACTCTTGTTGAAGTTTTTAACACCATTGAGCAGTTCAGGGACCACTATTTGACTGTTATGTTGCTTTGCAACCATAACCTCTTGATTTCCTTACCAGACTAACTTAAATTACTTAAACATTGTCAAATGTATCATGTTGTGCCATGTCACTGTATCATTCCAGATGTGTCTAACAGCACATCTTAACTGTGCTGAAATCACTCTAATGCACAGTTGTTGTTTTTTTTGTGGAGCTGGATGATATGGAAAAATATTATATCATGATAATTGCTGCACTATATCCAATTAAACTGGACTGATATGCTCTAGGTAATTAAATATGCAGTTACTCAGTGTTCTTTAAGTATTGATGATCTCTACATTCAGCAAAGCATACTGTTTATTATGCTAAAATATTGTCCATTTGCCGACCTCTACTTTCATGAATTGTATTACTGTATGAGAGCTCAGTTGCTATGATACTCTTAAAGTTTGAGCTTCTTGTAGCTACTTTCTGAGACTAACTCTACTCTAAAAGAGCGAATTTCATGGCTGCACTTTGGTGTTGAATTATGAATAGCCTGTTTACATAATCTAAAAGGCTCTTTCGCTCACAGGTTTTGAGCTAAACATGAAAAATCCATTGGTCCCCTGTGGCTATAACTGATTAATAGTCGGATAAAGGACATGACGGCATCAAAGATAGATTTAGATGTGATCCATGGAGCAACCACTGTTAGGGTGTTGCGTGCTAGGTTGCATGGGACAAAAACTATCTATGATGTTGCCCTCTCCATCTAAAGCCTTTGATCTCTTTAACGACAGAAACATTGCAGTTACTCAAAAGGCAGCTGAACCAGATCCATTTAAATGATTAAAGATTCGGCCAAACATTTTAAAGCTTTATAAAATTTTTAAACACTTCAGAGGAGCGTTGGAAAGTTGACTTCTGTAGGAAAAAAAGGTGTAAGATTGTCTCTTCCAGGCTCTGATCAAATGTCATTTTGTGTGTGTGTGTGTGTGTGTGTGTGTGTGTGTGTGTGTGTGTATATATATATATATATATATATATATATATATATATATATATATATATATATAGTTATAAATTGTTATAAATTAACAATTTACCATATATTGTTTACCAAGTTATGTACCCTTAGATCCCCACATCACAGGACATTCTAGTTTTTTATTTGTTGTTTTTTTTTTGTGGGGAGGTGGTTATTTTTTTATTTATTGTTTTTTGTTTGTTAAGGGTTTTTTAAGCAATGAAATTGCGAAACCAGCACACTGCATTTCATTCTTTTTTTTTTTTTTTACCTAATTGCTTCTATATTATTCAAAAAACCTCTGACCTATAGTTTGTTTTAATGCTGCCTTTAACTTCTGTCCTCAGACTGCAGGCTCCAAACTGGGTCCACTTCCCAGAATCCTAAGGGATGTTCACACTGCCCTGACCAATCCATCAAGTGTTCAGGTGGCTGCACCCTCTGATCGTGTCCCTTCTCCTCCCGTCCCTGGCTGCAGCATCTCCACTGGTCTGCAGAAAATGTCCATTGACAATGACTTGTCAGGGTAAGGCTTGAGCGTACCTAATAATAACTAATATGCAGGTTAATGTAGTCATGATGTTAACCTTTAAAGAGATGAATAAAAGTTTAACTTTGTTAAATTGTTAAACAATGTTAAACTTTTAAACACAAGTTTCTTTAATGTTTGGTTGTTGACAGACGCATAGCATCAATGAATGTTGTTTGGTTGTACACCTTTAATACTACTATAGGTACAGCCTGTAAGTTCTGCTTTATAATAATTAAAAAACTTAGGACTTGTATGAAGTGCATGTAAAGTAATTATGATTTTATTGATACCTTGCAGTAATTAAAGCAATATTTTGCCAGAATTGGCATTTCTTCACAATCGGAAAGTGTAATTTGCGCTTTATTACAGTAGAGTACAGTTGTATTATTAGTATATTCATATTTTACAGACATATACAAAGTTATCCTGCCTGCTTCACCAGTGCAGAAACCGCAGTGCTGAATCTAGAGTAGCAACGGCAGAAACACTGCTCTCCTTGTTTTAAATGGATTATTTATATTTTAAAGTACCAATGCTACATATTGCTGCTTTGAATATATATTTGGGAATAGTGCTAAATATACTGCACACAACATGTAAGATCCGTCGAGACGTTTAGAATGCAAATATTGTTTCACTCTTGAGGGTTTGCGAAGATTCACAACAGTCTTCACTGACAGCAAGTCCAGACCACAGTCAAGTCAAGACAGATGAAACAAGACGTGAAATGAGCCTTTCTCTTTCGTTCTTTTTCCTTGTCCGTCTTTCTTTGCGGCCAGACAGCCTTTATTGTCTAACTTTAATAAGCCAGACACTGCTAATTTATTTTAACATAATCTCTGGCCAGACAAAACCCTGCCCCCCCTCCTTCTATCCCTCTGTGTCTGTCTCTGTCCTCTGTGTTTCTCTCATATGATCCCCCAGTATATTTATTCTCTCTGCTCTTCTATCTTCTTTTATATATATATGTGTGTGTGTGTGTGTGTGTGTGTGTGTGTGTGTGTGTGTGTGTGTGTGTGTGTGTGTGTGTGTGTCTGTGTGTCTGTGTCTTTGACAACCTGCAATTAAAAGCCCTTTTTTCACTCTGGCTTCCATAAATGTCGTCAGGGAATGAGCTGTAAAGCAGACTGCCCAGTGTCTTTAGAAGAGGGGTTGGCTAGATAAGGCAAGGGCAGGCTCTTTGAGAAGAGAGGCTTAGCAATGATAAAAATAAGGACAGCCTTTGCGGATAAAGTAACAACCAGTGCTGAGTGTGATTTTGGATTTTGATGAGTCATTGTCATGAAAAATAGCTTCTGCAAATTGAGTGAGTGAACAAGCTTAACCCGAATTAGTTGCTCGTACTTCTTCCAGTTACCTGTGTGGTTCTAGTTGAGTCATTTGCATGCTTACTTTTAGTGGAAAGTCAAATAACAGTGTTATGAAGATGAATTGTGTCTTATTGCATGCAGTATATCAAGTCATTAAAATAGTTTGAAGAGAGGGTCTTGGCCAGAAACCCAAGAGAACATATTTGGCCCTGCTTAACTGGATGTAGGTTAAGAAACCTGAGAACTAAGTGTGAACATATTTAGCAATCTATGAAAGAAATAAATGTCATATACTGTCATCTTATGTTTTTGTGTGGAACTGACAGTCACTATTTAACTAATACTACCGGATTCTGTTTCGTTTGTGACCCAGTAAAATAATATATGCTAATATTATCCCCTTTCCTTTTGCTCCTCTTGTTCAGCCTGGTAGACTTCACACGGCTTCCGTCTCCAACCCCCGAGAACAAGGACCTCTTCTTTGTCACTCGCTCCTCCGGCCTGCAGGGCTCCCCCGCCCGCAGCTCTAGCTACTCAGAGGCCAACGAGCCTGAGCTGGGATTAGCCAATGGCAGCAAGAGCCTGTCCATGGTGGACCTGCAGGAAGCCACCAAAGCTCTAGAGCTCGTGCCGGTCCCGGAAGGGCACGTTGAGAAGCACATGGTGGCCTGGAATGCCCGGACACCCCAGGGCAACCTGCCGGGAGGTCCCACGCTTCACAGGCCAGGACCAAAGCCCACTGCCCCGGGAGCGGATGGGGTTCCAGGGCGGCCGACACAACTTCTGGCGCCCCTGTCTTTCCAGAACCCAGTGTATCAGATGGCAGCAGGGTTACCCCTGTCACCCAGAGGGCAAACGGGTGGTGATTCAGGTTCCGAATGCCACAGCTCAGTCAGTTCTCACAGTAACAACGAGGAAATGGGCGGGGCAGGGGCAAGCAAGCTTCCTTCCAGTTTCCTGAACCATGAGGAGTTGGCAAGGCGCTCAGGAGAGTTCTCTCGGAGGCAGCTGTCGCTTACGGAAACGCAACACTCAAGTCAGCCCACCGTCCCACGGCAAAACAGTGCTGGTCCCCAGCGGCGCATAGATCAGCCTCCTCCACCTACGCAAGCCGGTGCTCCTCGCGGACGGACTCCGCCCAGCATGCTCAACTCCACACCCTATCCGCGTCCTTCCAGTGGCAGCGTGATGTCTTCATCGCCCGATTGGCCGGGAAGTGGGGCGCGGATTAGGCAGCAGAGCTCCTCCTCCAAAGGGGACAGTCCAGAGATGAAGCAGCGGACGCAGCACAAACAGGTGCTTTGTCTGTTACCTACCCCAATATTGCAGTCATTTCAATAGTTGGGTAGTTAATAATGGTTAGTTATGTCTAGAAGAATTTGTGCCAACATGCCAGACACACACAGAACCACTTGTATCACCGGCTGTCTGTGCAGAGTATAGTATAGGATTGATAGGATGGTGTGATTGAATGGATGGGAAGGATTGATGGATTAAATGGTTGAATGTGTGGATAAATTAATGGAAGGAAGGGTTGGATGGCTATAATTGTTGGCTAATTGGTAGGGTTATAGGATAGAAGAGATGATTGTATAGATTGAATGGGTGGATGGAGGGCTAGGATGGATGGATGGAAGGGATGCATGAATGGGTAGGTTGTATGGAATAAAGGGTTGGTTTTTCCATCCATCCTCTTCATGATTTGAATATAAGGGATGGATGGAAAGAGGGTTGCGTGGATAGAGGGATGGCGTATCTTAATATCAGGGAAAATGCAGGCTGTGGTCTGAGCCTCTGTCACTACAGATTTAGATTATTGTGGATAACGCTTGCTTGTAAACTTCTGTTATTATTTTAGCTTATTTACAGTAAGGAGAGAGTTGAATTGAATCATTCTCAAAACTCTTTATGAGAGCGTCAAAAGATGTCCCAGAACACTGGCTGAATGGATGCACCCTTTCATGAAAGCACAGATGGACAGATAGCTGCCTGGATGAATGAATATTGTAATTAGAACATATCAGTGGAAAATCCTTCAAGTTGTTTTTATGCTCTTGGCCTCTTTCTCAGTATATTCAGTAATTGTGCTGCACTAAGAGATTGCAGTGATCAGGATTTAATCACAGTAATTAATGGACGGCCTGAGTGTGTGTGTGTGTGTGTGTGTGTGTGTGTGTGTGTGTGTGTGTGTGTGTGTGTGTGTGTGTGTGTGTGTGTGTGTGTGTGTGTGTGTGTGTGTGTGTGTGTGTGTGTGTCTGTAGCAGAGTGGATAATGACAAGCCTCTTTAGATTGTGGAGACAGTGTGTTATCTGCTCTGCTCTGTACATACACACGCATGCAAACACTATTCTATCCATCTTTGATACATGTAGATATACACACACATCCAGATTAGGCTGGCACTGTAGTTCACCCCTTGTGCATTACGGTCTCCCTCTGGCTGTAATCTCTGAAGAATACACACATGGTGCACCCACACACAGTCATTAAATGGTTATTAGAGTTGACCCCTTGTCCTAACTCCCCTATCTGTCTTGTACGAACCTTTAACAGCTTCATTCACAGTGACACAAGGTCAGAGGTCCTGCAATTAGTTACTTCCTTTAATCTGTCTTAAAAGAAAGAATGCCCAACCACATGACCGACATTGTGTGTGTCCTCCATTTGAACCATAGACCATTCCTCTTATGTAGTGGGTGTAGATCTCACGATGAATTTCATATCATTACTTGATTATTTGATTAGACTAAGTTAGAACCACATATTATCCAAACATATTATCCTGCATTAGAGGCCACTGTGTGGCCAAATTATAACCTGCAGATTTTAAAAGGAGCCGTATTCCACCTAAACACAGTGAAATGTCTTTTTTGAGTATAAGTAACAGAATTAAGGCAATCCTTATTATGGCATATTGTATAATGGTAGGCATGTAGATTATATGTCAATGTTTCTGGACACCCCTTCTAATGAAGCAGATAAACACGAACCTATTGGCACCATGCCTAATGGCAGGCGTGGTCTATAGGAATGTAAGTCCCCCCAGCATTGAGCAGTGGAACTGTGTTCTCTGGAATGATGATGCTACATCCAATACTTTTGGGGTAAGTTGGGGAGCTGTCCTCACTAACGCTTTTGTTGCTGAATGCAAAAAATAATAATTCACAGCAGTGCTCCAAAATTGGAGCATTTTTTTCCTTTTGATCCCTAGATCAATTGACTGAAACAATGAATGAGCAGATGTCCCAATATTTTGTCCATAGCGTTTATATTACCTTACAGTAAGAAGCAGGACTGGTAGACAACCACTTTTCCTATTTTTGTTTTTAATATTATTATTTATATTAGCATATTATAATTCCATATTTCCCACAGAGAAGGCTGAATCAACACATGACACACACTAGAACATTTCCAGTACTTTCTGTTAGCCAAAGTCGCAATATAAATGACTTGTTCTGTGCTGGGTTTAACTGCAATTTTATATTCGTATATAATGTTATTTTCCTGTTCAGTAAAAAAAAACAAAAAAAAAAAACTAATCATAGCTCAATTAATCACAAATGGAACATTTTTGACAGCCCTTATCAGGATATAACAAAAAACATTCTAACAGGATAAGTCAGACAGAAGCGTTTATGCATATCTTCACTGTCGTAACAGAGCTTCAGTTATACCGAGCTCTTATACCTTAATGATACTTTCTGTAGTTGATTTAAATAATTGACTGCCATTGTAGTGTAAATGTGTTGTGGCACATCGACTATAATCATCCCTGTGAGAGGAGGAGGATGATTATACTCAGCGGTCCAGCGATGAAGGGGAGAGCAAGGGCATTTCCTACCCCACAATGCTTTGCACCCTCTACCGGGATTTGATTGATTGGTTTGAATGATTGATGGAAAACTCTGGGCTGCACCAGTACATCTCTCTGTCTCTCTCTCTCTCTCTCTCGCTCGCTCTCGCGTACGCTCTCGCTCTCACTCTCTTGCTCTTGCGTACGCTCTCGCTCTCTGTTATTGACTGTGGGGTTACCAAGGCCATATCTATATCTCTGGGTGAATAGATGGCTCTAGGCGCTAGGAAGTTATCTTGTGGCACATAGACAGAAAGATGCTTTCTGATGCTTTTTCCACTTTTACAGATCGAACAAACTGAAAGGAAGTGAATCCTCCTGTTACATTCTCACACACCTCCACCGTGCAAACTCTCCCCATATTGTCATGCTAATTAATATCCACAATTCTGTGGCATTATCAGTGTCTGTGTTGAACTGTATTTCAGAATGCCTATCCTTTGGTGGTGTGGTGCGTTTGTTTTTCTGAATATAGACCAATTGTCCATTAAAAGTTTGAACAGACTTTTCTTTTCCAATGAATGTTGGCTTTTCTCTGTTACTTTTTAATGAAGTAAGTTTGTGTTGTCTTAAAACAGGTAGTTGTTATTTTGGGTTTATTTAACTTCAACCCTCATTATTCGTGTTCAACAAAATGCCATCCTTATTATGAAGTCCAAGGTTAGTTAAAAAATAATAAATCTTGGTGACCCCACAATTTTGATTGCTACTGTGCATGTGCTTGTCCTGTGGTGACTTTGGATGTTTCTTCACATGAATGTTTCTTCATGTAGCTTCACTGTGCTCATGCTTGTGTGTGTGTGTGTGTGTGTGTGTGTGTGTGTGTGTGTGTGTGTGTGTGTGTGTGTGTGTGTGTGTGTGTGTGTGTGTGAAATAGGCCCCTTCCCCAGTGATTCCCAGTGCTTTGGACCGAACTGCTGCCTGGCTGATGAACATGAATGTGCCATACTTGGAGCAAGACTCAGAGACAGATCCACGCAGGGATGAGCATACACTCAGCGACAAGGTAAACAAGCCCCTCACACACATGCACAACCGTCACCAACGCCAAAACACACATGTTGTGTATCCAGTGTATTTCCTGTGTGTTCAATTTAAAGGCGCAATTCACATTTCTGTTTAAGAAGACATTAGCATGGTCATTTTGAACGGATTCATCCTTAAAGTGACCATTCAGCAAAACTAGATAGCATTTAAAACCAATTAGTTGCTTCACTTGCTTCAAACTGCATGTTTTTTCAAAGTCAGCTCAAATAGATCTAATGTAGTTTGTGATACTGTATGCCTGTGTGACACTACATCTATATGTCAGGTTATATTGTAATATACCCCACCATTGAGTGTGTGTGAGAGATTTGTGCCTTTGCTCTCTTTTGTTGCATTTACCTTAATTTTCCATTGCTTTCCCTGTCTGACACCTTTTGTATCAGGGCATCTGGGCATTCTGTATCTGGGCCTCCCATCTTTTCTTCCACTTGTGGGTCAGGGACAGCAGTTTAGCATGGTGTGCTGCTTTTGCATCTAATATGAATAAAGTCCCTTCAGTTGTAACCAGTTTTATTTCTAATTGCAATGATGTAAAATCAGGGTTGTCACTGTTTATATTACTAATTGAGGAATCAACTTTTATTTTAATAAGGTAGAAAAATTGTAAATATACATTATCATGCAAATTTCCAGGTAATTTTTGCCAGTTCACTGTGGAGGCAATTTGTAATTAGGCGTCTATGCTGTTTAATCCAGTTCAGCTCCAGAGACAATGCTGTTTATGCCCACACTTCAGTATAATGCGGAATATGTAACCAGTGGTAGGTCCAAAACTGTTCTCTATAATTATTAGAAGTGTTAATGCTCCCCATATGCAATCATTTCCTTCTTTAGCAAGAGATTGCTAGTCAGATGGACTTATTTAGTGTTGTAAATTTTTGCTGGCTTAATCAAACACATCAGTGGCAGAGCTAAAGAAGAAACAGGAATGCAAATGATTCAGTATTTGTGCTGCGTTGTTGAGCAGTTGCAAAAGGCGACTGTGGTCTGTTCTACGGAACTGAATGACACTTTGCAACAACACTAGAGGCCTTGCTCGACTGCCCAAGATCAAGAGAGAAAAGTACAATGCTGAACAAAAGCCGAACTCATTGTGTCAGAGCAATGTGAGGAAAAAGTGCTTCTCGTGAGACACAGGACATTTTAAGCAGCTGTGAGGAGACAGGAGAGTCAGTTCACCTAAACCTGTCTTTGGAAAGCTTTTTATAAATCTGTCTGTTTTGAAACTAAAGTGAATTCTTGCTTTTGTTTTTGCTGTGAAGATGATTGCAATTCTAAAAATATATATAGAGAGAGAGAGCGACCCAGTACTGCATATAGAAGTACTGAGGTTCAGGGCCAACAACCATATTAAAGCATTGAAGTGTCATTGAAGTGTATCAGAATAATAATGTTGAATTCTCCCAGTTTTTGTTTTTCAAACACTTGCATGTCAAATTGACTGTATACAAGCCATACAAATAGATCTGCATGACTATTGATTGCATTCAGCAAGAAGAGCATTAGTGAGATTGAAATGTTGGATGATCACCACCCACCTCATCCCCAACTTTTTGCAGAAGCACTGGATGCAGCATCATCATTCCAGAGAACACTGCTCCACAGCTCAGTGTTGGGGGGGCTTTATACCCCTATAGTTCATGTCTGGCATTTGTTATGGTGCCAGTAGGTTCATGTTTATCTCCTTCTTTAAAAAGTCCTCTTCTATTGGCAGTACTTTTTTACAGGGACTATACAAGCTATGAGTGCTTAAAGTAGCTGAATGTATTCATTAGAAGGGGTGCCCACAAACCTTTGTACAAAGTGTCTGTAAGATACTTTGCATATCATTGTTGTTGCTAAATTCTGTATTTCTCTATATACTTATTAAATCCATTTTTTACCATTTGAAAATGGCACCTGTCGTTTACATTGGGTAAACAATTCCTGCTGAATGGACAGTGGAATGGACAATGGAAATCGGGGGGTGGGGTGAGGTAGGGTTGGTCATAGTACACTGTTGGAGTAATGTATACTGTTTTTAAAAATGGTTTCCTCATTTCGGAGTAATGACATTGTGCTATGGCAGCAATGATGCAATGTGATTACATTCCCGATCATGCTTGCAAGGCCCCCTGGTGGCCAGGGCTGTAGTCAGCAGCTCTTAAAGTCTACTAGTTAATATGGCCTTGAATTGAACAAGCTTCTACAGTCTAAGACACTACCTATAATAGCATGGTAGAGCGACTGCGTAGTTATTCACCTGAGGATCCAACATCTAACCCAATCCTGGGTGATGAAGTATTTGTAGTAGAGAATCCCCATCACCCCCCCAGTTCCAGAAAAATACAATCCTGGCTAAATCTCTGTCAAGAAAACCAGCCTATTTAAATTAGCTGTAGCCCACAGGATTGTGCTACCTACAGTTGTTTAGTTTTTTTTTTTTGTTTTTTTTTTTTTTTTTAAATGGTTAAATGTTCATACTGAGAAACCATGTTTAATGCTCAATAAAGGGGTTTAATGTAAGACTGACACTGAGCAGCTAATATTCATGAGGCTGACTTGCAGTGCCACTGGCTTATCAAACAGCATCTTTTATATTGGTGTTGAATTTCTTATATGATGAAGATGATGCTCTTGTATTGTCCCCTGAACTTATCTATGCTCTGTTTTTGCCTCTCCCACTCCCTTTATTTTCTGCTCTATTCCAGATTTGGTTTAGTGTTTGTTTGTGTTTTATTGGAGTAAGTGGCTAGAACTGCTTTCATATATGCATTGCCCGCAACAGACAAACAGATTTCTGGAAAACTGCTTTCCAACAATGTTTGTTTAAAAAAAGTTCTGATCCAGTTCCAATGACGAAATACAGATCCAGTATTGTTCTTTCAATTGATGTGTTTATCTGCCAGTTACTTACAATTGTGCAGTAAAACTAATTTATTGTAGCCTCTGCATAAAGGGACAAACATGATTTCTCACTTACGTTTTTTTGTGCACACCACGACACAGAAAGCTTACTGGATTCCGCCATGTTTTTCTAGCAAAACAGATGGAGATTAGAGTAGAGTAATGGGGCGTTGAGGAGTAAATCAGAGTGATTGATGATCAGTGTAAACAGAGATAAAGGTTTGTTGTTTTTCAGATAGGTTTTCTTGTTCCGATGTCATTGCTAAAAGACAGAAAGTAAGAAATGAGCGGGGAAATTCACTAATGCTAATTATGCCTGGATCAGAACCAAGAACAGTGTTTCTGATTAGATCAGACTATCCCTAGATTTGTGAGCATGGCTAAAGAATGATGTTTTATTAATGAAACTGAACTGAATCAAGTTGATCAGCATTTCCTTTTTTTGTACCTTTACCAAGTTCTTTACATTTCAACTGACTAACAAAGATCCATTTTCTCCATCTCTTCCTCAGTACCAGGCTGAGATAGTTATGCTGCAGGAGAAGCTGCGTATGTCTGTGCAGAAGCTGGAGGAGTGTGAGCTGCAGTTGCAGGGGCAGGACGAGCAAGCACAGAAAATGCTCCTGGAGTACCAGACCCAGCTGGAAGAGGCAGAGGAACGCCTGCGCCGCCAGCAGGATGACAAGGACCTGCAGATGAAGAGCATCATCAGCAGGTGGGAGAGAGGATCACAATTAAATCCCTGACCTTAAGACTACTGGTTTTGTAGTTATTTAAAAGTTTGTAGTTTCATTTTTTATGAAACAGTTAAGTTCTTTTCACAGTTCACCAGAGTTTGATTCAATTCAATTATTTTAGCGTTCTCATTATTCTGATATATTTTTAAGAACACACTAAACAAACAAGCGTGCCTGGAGGGGCTGTAAATGCAGCAGTGAATTATAGCTACTACATCAAGCATATTTTAAAGATGTCTGCAACTAAAAAATTGCCCAAGAAGTTTAATTATTATTATAATAAGTAGAATCAATTCTAACATTCAGAAACGCCACCTTCAGGTATCATTTTTCATTTTTACACCCAGGTCAGGATGGAATTGGAAGCAAACAGAATCTGAAACACAGAACTTGGGGCTGTGTGGTGCGCACAAGCTGCTATTTGACTGCCGTTCTTTATCATTAGCGCTGAGCTTCTAACGGGCAGGATGGAGGGGAGCTGTCAGCGTGCGTTTGGCTTTCATCTAGTCTCTGCTTATTGAGAGCTGTCTTCTACAGGGATAGAGCAGACAGCTATTTGAGACAATTACAAAGTGTCTAGAAACCCAGACGGAGAGGATCGAGCAGCCTGGGATACATTTATATAGTGAGAGGAAATTGCTTCTCTGTAGTTGCAAAAACGTGCATACTGAGTGTTAAAATGCCTCTGTGTTGTTGATGCAGGTTGATGTCTGTCGAGGAGGAGCTGAAAAAAGATCACGCTGACATGCAGGCCATAGTCGACTCCAAACAGAAAATCATAGATGCACAGGTACGTGTGTGTTCTGTCTGCCCCCTGCTGAAGCCCGTTTTAAATGAAAAGGGCATTCGGCAATTAGTGAAACAGTCCATGTAAAATGGTCCTTTGGCAGAAATAAAAAAATGTGCATTTTTTTATTAATATTTTTTTTATTTTGTATTTTCTAAAACTAATGAAATGTCTTGGGTAAATAAAAAGAAGACTTGGAACCCTAAATCCAGTGACCTTTTAACCAGTGAAGAATGCCCTGATTTCCTGTGATTCTTTACTAAACAATTACTACTAAGAATGAACTCCTATTCACGGAATTCACAGATGAACTAATGGCTATTTTCTCTTAGATGTCAATACATAAGCATTATGTATAGATTTACGTAGATAGATGTATGTAGGTGATATCCACAAATGTAACTTTCTGTATAAGATTACGTATGTAGTAAAATGAACCAAAAAAAGGTAATTTAGTCCAGCATCACCTATTCTCAAATATTCTGCTCTTCTGGAGTTCAATAAATACATTGTTAAATATTGGTTAGAAATATCTGTCAAATATAATTATTAGTCTAATGCTGCTGATTTGAAAAGAAATGATCTGCTGTTATGGAGATGGTTTTAATATCAGCAGTATTGCTGATATGCTAATCGTTTCCGTAACTCAGGACATGGCATACCTGCCTGGTTTTCTGATAGATATTATCTCTCCCTCTCTATGTCTCTCTCTCTCTCTCTCTCTCTCTCTCTCTCTCTCTCTCTATATATATATATATATATATATATATATATATATATATATATATATATATATATATATATAATCTCTTTCAAAATACTTCTTTACTTCACTTGAGATCGGCAAGTAAAAACTTTTTTGTAAAAACTAGAGAAAAGTTTTTGTAAAAAAAAAAAGGTTTTGTACTTTTAAACTTCTTTTAAAACGCACACATTCACATTTCTCTAGTATTAACCACCCGCACTTTCCTAATAAGAAATGAGTGTGCACATAAACACATTTGCAGTAAGATCACTATTCCAACTCTGAACACAGCATGAAAACTTCATTAAAATACAGCAGTGGACTGAGAGTGATGTGAATCTGAGCCAAAATGGCACCAAATGCCTTTAAAATTTAATTTAGAAAACTTCTCTCTACCTCCCCCCGCTGGTCTCTCATTCTCAGCAGCCTTTGATCATCTCTACATACTTATTTAAATTCCAATTCACTTTTCACTGATTAATCATTAAAGTAGTACATGAGTGGCTCTGGAAAATACTCTTTGCAGAACTCCAGCGTGTAGAGATACCGAGGTATTGCGAAGAATTATGGTGCTACTTCCCATTTTTCCTGTCTTATGTCTGTCTGATTCTTTATGACACTACATCCCATTATCATACTCATCAGTTAAATTCAGCCAGTATGCATTAATGGCACAAGACACAGTGCAACATCTGGACTGTGAATGTTATGGTTATGTTATCAATATTGGATCATAATGGAACATTTAAGATTTTATATACACAGTACTGTACATATCTCAACAGGGTTTTTCTGACTGCAATTACACGCTATTACATTAGAATAAATAAAAAAACATCAGTGACTTTCAGTTTCCAGTATTTTGGTCTCTCCCTATTCACAGATGAGAGCCTGCTCTTGTGTGACTGGAAATACCTTTGGTTCAGCTCAGCATTTTGTAAATTGCCATCAATGTGTGATACAGTTGTAGTGTAATAAAGCCAATGCCAAATATCAGCACGGTTAGAGTGTTTAAAGGTGGGGTTTATTACTGGAATATCCTGATCAGTTATGATCATGTGAAAGTAATTGTGCTTTAGTTAAGTCTTGTGTTCTGGCCTTACTCTCTGTTTACTGTGTTGTTTGTTTTGTTGTCTGCATTACTGTTTAAAAAGTTCCTCCAGTCCTTGTTTCATTCAAATCATGGAAATATTCAAGGTTTCTTAAAACAGTTGTCATCAAACTGTTGTAAACTTTCCTCAAATTAGCAAACCCCTCTCTCTTCCTTCTCTCGCTCACCTCAAATGAGGAAACCTCTCTCTGTTGCTGTATACCATACTTATATATCTATCTATCTCTCTCTCTCTCTCTCTCTCTCTCTCTCTCTCTCTCTCTCTCTCTCTCTCTCTCTCTCTCTCTCTCTCTCTCTCTCTCTCTCTCTCTCTCTCTCTCTCTCTCTCTCTCTCTCTCTCTCTCTCTCTCTCTCTGTCTCTCTCTCTCTGTGTGTGCATCTCTCTCTCTCTGTGCATCTCTCCAGGAGAAGCGGATAGCATCTCTGGATGCTGCCAACGCCAGGTTGATGAGTGCTCTGTCGCAGCTGAAGGAGCGTTACAGCATGCAGACACGTAACGGCATCTCGCCCACCAACCCCACCAAACTGCAGATCACCGAGAACGGAGAGTTCCGGAACAGCTCCAACTGCTGAAGCCAGCCTGCAGAGATTTATGGCTTAATCCAGACAGAAAGCGCAGGGCGGAGTGCAGGGAAGACACAGCCAAGACGGTGCTGATGTAGGAAAGAGACTTGGAAAGGCAAGGGAAATGTCAGCGTGCAGACAGTGTTGGTTTGGAAGTTGGCTCCTGAACCGTGCTTGTGAAGAGCTGGTAAATAATATGATGAGCACTGTGGAGCAAAGATAAGCAGTAAACCTCGAGGGGTGTCCACTACTTCAGTTTAGGGTGAACCACTAGATGTAAATCTCTGTTCTAGAGTACCTATACGTCAACAAGTGAACTTCCAAACAGTGACCTACCTGGTACGTACTGCTGACGTATAGACACTACCTTCTCTGTCCCTCCGCAGTAGCTCTAGCCTCAAATCTCCAGTGTCCAGTGGTTATGTTGAAAAAGCTGTATTTTATTATTCATAATAACTCATGCGTTCGGTCCCCTTTGGTGTTAACCTAGATGCCAAGCTAGCAAATGAGTAATGCTGCCTCCTCCTAGAACATCGAGCGCTCGCCTTGCATCCACATCTACTGCACTTTCTCTACATGCTCCAGCTTCCCCTACATAGTGCACTTTGAAAGTTCTTCAAAAAGAGAAGCCTTAAGAATGGAATGCAGCTTCACCCACCCCCCCCCCCCCTCCATCTCTTCCTGAAGAAATTAACGGTTTTTCTAAACCATGTTTCAAGTGTTTACAAGGCATGGCTGCAAAGAGTGACGTATAAAACCTAGTCTTTGCAAATAGATGGATTTGGTTTTATAAGCAGAAATATATATATATATATATATATATATATATGGTCGAATGCAGCACTTTGGGCACCACTGGTTTGATTTCTAAATGTAAATACAATCTTTTGCAGAGAACTCACTTCTGCACTTTTTAATCCACAAATACTGATTATTTGCTGAATTGAACACACTTAAAACATGTGGCATAGACAAAGCTAATGACGCATTTTATTTGTTTTATTTGTTTAGCAAATAATTATAAACTGTGCATTACAATGTGCTTTATATTATCCACTGAAGTCGATCAGTTCTTCCTGAGACCAAGTAAACCAGGTGTGCACCTGGTTTCAGTCTTGGGTCATTATGCATTATTTATTGCCATAATTTACACTTAAAGGGGCCTCTGTAGACTCATAAATTTATTAGTTTGATGCGATTGGCCGTGGATAGAGAAGTTAATTTGTTCTGTGCCTAGTTGAGCTACTTCCTCGTTGTAATCCGCACAAGCTGCAGTTTCAATTCTAACTGTATCCCCCCCAATCACTCCTGTATAAGCTCTTATATATACTTTCATATAACCTTATCAGCAAACCTTTGGCTTAATCGCTTTATAAGCTTTTACTGCTTTCTTCGAAGGCCAGGTCGGTTGTCCACTAATCTGGTGATTTGTGTGACACTCTCGCAGCCCTACCAGGTGTAGTCCAGGTTTCTGCTCACAGAGCTTGTATATTTTTGTATTTCTGTTCTGCTGTACAAAAAGAGTCGCCTGCTTTCCTCAAGCCTAGCAAAGCAGTAAGATGTGAGGCTTCAGATTTGATTTTACAGTTTATTTTGCCAGTAAGGAACATGAGAGAAATGTGGCACTTGTTATTTAATTTTTTTTTTTTGTTAAGTATATATAAATATATGGCGATGCATAAGCATTGGGTGTTGGGACATAGTTGAAGATTTTTGACCTAATCTTCTTTAAAAGGTCAATCAGTGATTAATTCTGCTGTAGCAAGACAAGGTGTGTCCTGTAAATAATCTATAAAAGAAAATGAAATATATACATAGATTTTTTATATATATATATATAAATATACATACGCACACACACACATTGATTTAGAACTTAAGATCTTACTGCTGTTTCCGCTTTTTTTTTTTTTTTTTTTTTAGTAGTCGGCTGTGGACGGCGTTCTCTCGTTGTTGATTCACGAAATTCGTTTTGGTCTGTAAAGCAAAAAGATTTGGGGGCTGTAGATCACTCAGAGGTGTTAACGCTGGTTTACTGAATATATAAAGCACAAACTCGAGCTTCATTATGCCCTGTTAAATGCCTATGCACTGTTTTTCTTTTTCCTGGAACTGCATACAGTTTCTCTTATGCAGAAGTAATATCCCCAGATTTTGACAAATTCCTCTTCAGAACTTCAGATTCAGTTCCTCCGCTGTCTGTCACTGACCTGATAAGACATTTCCAGCATACATAATGCTTCATTTCTTGGTTTTGAACTGAAACGATCGGCCAACAATCTGAAACCAACAATCAAGCATTTGAACATGTAGCAGTAGATCAGAATGCGTTTCTCTCATTTCAGTGACCCAGACAGGCAGACGTGTAAGTGAAGAGGTTCAGTTACGTACACTTTTTTGTTTCGGCTGTACTCAGTCGATCTGCCCATGTATAAGTAGCTAATCAAGGTGCTCCTTCGTGGGTCAGTGCTACAGTCCTAGCACTTTACTAGAGTCTGTTATTGATTCTTTTTAATGTGGTGCTTAATTCTCACACTTCTATCTAGCGGATTTGTAGCCAACGACACCATGTGTGAACATGGGCTGCAGCGATGTTTTCTTTTACCGGTGTTTAAGATTCAGAGTGGTAGCATAAAGGGACCACGCATTTCAAGAGTTTCCGTTGCTAGCATCCAACTGTGGTCACCAAGGCTGGCCAAATGATGAACCGCCACATTTCTGAGAAGCGCCATGAACTGTACAGAGCAGCTTACAGACAGGACTATTTGCTGATGTCTCCAGGTTCTTTATCGACAGACTTGTGTCTTTTTCTGCCATTTTTTTCTTTGTTAGATCTAGAACATCAGATAACTCACAGTGGAACATGTTCTTTACTCATCAGTTCTCAGCAGTCTGTGTGGTATATTAGCTTTGTCAAAAGAGACCTGAATCTATAAATGAATTCAAAACTACGTTGTATGTTTTATAATCCTTGTAGAAAGGAGTTTTGTAAGTATGTTTAAAGTAAAGTATTGGCTGGACTCTGGCTTCTTTTGAGGACAATGACGAGAACAATAATGTACAGAGAGATATGTCCATGTTAAGAACTATAAAATTGTGGCTGTGCAATTTATGTACATTTGCAACTAGGATAATAAAAATTTTATTTAGCTATTTTATACATCTGCTTGTCTGTCTTCATTTCTTTGGGGGGGGGTTCAGACATATTTCCCTTTTCCAGAACTAGAAGTTTTCCTCCTGTTCTTTTAGATGTTCTGATGCTTGTCATTATAAAAGAAACTTTGAGGCCCACAGTTAAAAAGTTAGTGTGAACCTACTGCATTTTCCCAAAACCTATTTATGACAGTTTTATATTACAAATCAGGGCTTTTTTTGCATGTGTAAACATTTATATTAAAACTTAAAAATATATTTTTCTACGAGAGCCAAATGCTTAGATGGAAATAATCTGTATAAAGATGTTATTAAAGGAAATGTTTGGTCAGTTATGCTAATATTGCTAACTGTGAATGGAAACAAATAACCACCAATTAGCAACATTCTAGCTTCCATTCTTTGGCCTGGGCAGCCCTGAATATTGCTTTTAATACCACTGGTTTGCTCTGTATAGTCGCAGTATAATAACATTTTGGATTTTCTATTGGTCCACTCATCAGGGAATTGACACAAAGAACAACTGCCAGATTCAACATGGAGATACAAGGTTTTTGAGGAGCAATGTAAAAACACTTCAATGATGTAAAATTTGGTGAGGTAGCTTTTGGCTGGTATTGTACAGCTGCCCAAATGTGACATACTCTGTGTAATGTGCTCTTTAATCTACCTATACATTTTCAAGTAAATGGAAGTAGCTGAGGCAGCTTCCTGACTAGAGTGATCAGCAACAGAAAACATCACATACAACATGTAACTCTGAAACCCAAGGTTTATTTTGCATGACCATCCAAAGCAAACATCAGCCAATCTATTTAGATGCCTTAAGTGGTAGTGCAATAAAAAGTCCTCATCAGACTATAATAATATCATATATGATTATTCCTGTGAGATCTTCACAAAGACCTGCCTTTTTCAATTTACTAACCAACTCCGTTCTACTGTGGTAAGTCACTCTTTTGTGAAAAAGTCAACTTTGAATAAAATAAAATAATCTATGAATATAAATACAATAGTTTAAGTAAACGTTTAGTGCACTCAACGCCATGTCCTGGTGTCAACACCATGTGGTGATATAAGGCCGCCCTTTTGAATAGCTTGTTAGTAGTAGACGGCTGTTCTGGACGATTAGCTGCTTGTCTGAAGTCAGAAGTCAATGGTGTGGTCCAATCCCTTTAAGAATGGAGAGTCTGCGTTTCCCTGATTCTGTGGTAAAAGTAAAGTGTCTCTCCTACGATTCACACAAATGTCACACAACCCTTGTTTGTATGCATACTCTCAGTCATAAGGCAGTCCCTATGTATTGGCATCATAGCGCACAACTGACATGGGTTTACTCCACTGAAGCCTCCTTGTTGATGTGCGTGTGATTACTGGTGGGGAGAAAAAGCTGTAACTGAGCAGTGTGTGTGTGTGTGTGTGTGTGTGTGTGTGTGTGTGTGTGTGTGTGTGTGTGTGTGTGTACACACATATACATACATACTTGACCCAAGCTCAGTTCTCTGCGCAAGAGACAACTACAGTCCCCAGACAAAGATTTTGTCCTGTACTTTCTTGTTGGTGTCTTCATTCCTTCATCTAAAGCTGAGTATACATTCTCTTTCCCTTGCTCTAAGGCTCAAACCAGACACTTCAGTTTATCCATGAAAGTAGTCAACATTCCACGTTTCCCTTTGCAGAAGGTCACAGCGTCTGATCGGCTCGGTCGTCCTGGTGACGGCGTGTGGTGGTGGGGGAGTTGAGTGCGGGCAGTGCTGTAGCATGAAGTGGGACAGGGTTGATGCTTGAGTGCTGTTTTTGAGGCCGTGACTTCTCAACGTGCCCCTGTCCCTCCAGAGCACTTTCACAGAGCTCCAGCAGAGACAGCACCTGCTCCCTCAGAGGTAATGCCTTAAATCTACGAGCCGCCAAATAGAAAAACGCCTCCACAAACGCCTGCAGACCCATCCCTGTTCAGAGACACATTCAGATACACAGACTGAGACACTCTATGTAGCTTTCCATCACCCTTTTGCATTTACCATGTTGGGGTAAATGCAAATACAACATATCATATTAAACATATCAGCTTACTAACATTTACAATCATAGAAAAATGACAAAGCATTATTGTCTGTAAGTCAAACACATTTGGGTTTTGGGTAAATCATTTTAAAATGAGCAACATTAAGAATATTTTTACACAGCCTTCACATCTCTGCATTTTGTTATCAGCACTTACCTTAAACAGTTAAGCTGGAAAACAGTGGAAAGACAAAAGAAAATCTGTAGTTTGAGTTTGTAAAAAAAAAAAAAAAAGATGAAAATGTTCAGCATAAAAATGATATTTTTCTCTTGAAAATGAATTTAGTCAAATTTAGCAAAGTGTTGTATCTGAATAATACTCAAGCACAATACAATTATTATTATTATTATTATACATAAGTACAGTAACAAGTTGGTGCAGTAGACCTGTTTCCACATTAGAGTGGTAACATTACTGACTGCCCTTTTCATCACCTGCAGAGCCACTGGTAAAACATTTCTCACAGGAAGCCTCTGAGATGGATGTCTTACATTTCAACTGTTTTCATGCTTGTTTTTCTTCATCTCAACCAGTTTTTCTTTAGATGGCTTTGGGCTACTGGACCAAGTTCCAGACAAGTAAGGTGTCCAGAAACAAAGAGCCAGACCAAGTATTATTCAGAACATTTTAGGACACGGATTTCAGCATTTCAGGTAGTGAATTCTAAGGTGCTGTTTAAAGGCTGTTGCTGTTCCAGGTTCTGTTTGTTTAGTGGTGGTGATTTAATTAAATACTGAACCTCCTCTTTAAGTTACAGATGAAGACATTCAATTAAGCATTAAGCGTGATTTGAAGAAAGACCTTGGAGACATAATTTCTTCCCAAACAGGAAGTTATCTTACTGCAGTCAAAACAGTAAGATACTCAGCTTTATTAACATCGACAGTAATTAGAGTCATGCATATGCATCTGAATTTCTCTCTGCATATTTATTCATTCACAGGGTATCTTCTCTCTATTATTTAGTACACACAGTCTAACCCAAATCCCCACGGCAATGAAAACTTAATCACAGACCTTCTATATTTACATATTTCTTCCGTTTAAAACTTCATTTACAAGCCTGCATTGTCACAAGAGATTCCTCAAGGTTATCGAGCAGCCTGAAAGTTTGGAAGGAAGCACAGATGATACTGAACTTCAGAGGAAAGGGGATTTCAGCCAAAGAGAGAGAGGGAGAGAGAAATTCTGGGTTTTCTCTGCACCTTCAGCTGAGGTGTACCTCGATTTGATAAAAAGCATTTCTTTGGCTGTAGGTGAAAGCTACACCTACACCATGAGGCAGAAACAAACTGTTATTGAAATTTCACTGTTGTACAACTCAGTTACTCAACTTTTTTTGTTTGTTTGTTGAATTTTTGCAAATTACTGCAAATTAACCCATCCGTTTGTAGCTTCCCCTAGCACTATTTGGAATTGCTGCTGATGCAGCAGTGCCAGGCAGCCGACACAATGCTTCTGTATGTCTATACCACCACACTAGCTAACAGATGCCTGTGCCGGCCAACATCGCTTAAGAGTGAGTGTGGCCAGTTGTGCTCTCTTGTACTACGGCCTCTGGTGGCAAAGCAGCATGACTCTGGATTTAAACTTTTCCCAGTCCACAGTGTTAGCAATAGTTAGAGCCCCTTCTAATACTCAACATCTATATATTCACTTGTTTAACTATAATATTTTTCACTTTCATATACATTAGTGTGTTTAAATAACAAGGATACCTGTCTGATGACCATGTTAAAACCTAAATGGACTCTTAACTATCTGCCACTATTAATATTACCACTATTAACTATCATTACTCTGACCATCACTGCCATGACTATATTAAGTTCTACTACACCATGATTAATATATTATGATCAGAGCAGTTTAACAGTATCAATGGTTTGGTAACTTTTATCAATAATTTATAAATAGTTCTGATCAGAGGAGGATGGGTCCCCCTTGTGAGTCTTGGTTCCTCCCAAGGTTTCTTCCTCCAGCTCTGAGGGAGTTTTTCCTTGCCACTGTTGCCGTTGGCTCACTGGGGGTCTCAGATTTTCTGTCTTTTACTAAATACTGATTATGTAAAGTTGCTTTGTGACAACAGTTGTAAAAAGCGCTATACAAATAAATTTGACTTGAATTGACTATAAAGCCCCCCAGCATTGAGCTGTGGATCAGTGGAACTGTGTTCTCTGGGATGATGGTGCTCCATCATATTTTTGGGATGAGTTAGGGTGGCGCTCATCTAGCTGAATGCTATCAAAAGCAATCTTATAAAATCTAGACGAAAGCCTTCTATTGACAGGAGAGAAAGACTCTTCCCAATACTTTTGTCCATATAGTGTACGGAAGTGTCAAGTAATTAAGTACAAATACTTTATCTTACCCAAGTAGAAATTTTGGTTATCTACGCTTTACTGGAGTAATTATATTTCAGCCTTTTTTACTTCTACTCCTTACTTTTTGCACCATTTCAATACTCATAGGCAACTACTATTCATATTTTCACTCCATGAAACACATTAATGCTCAGTAGTGCACACAGATGCTCCTGTAATATATCTGATATACTAAAATGCACAAATTTTCAATGGGCAGATATGCAGCTGAAACAGGCAGCCTAGTTTTTTTAACATTAACATTTTAATATTACATTACAGTCATTACAGCTTTCAGAAAAATGTGCTTTTGAGGAGATGGGGTAGTGCACTATAGACCCCTGTGGCACAGCCTAAGCTTTTGGTCTTTGTTTTACTTACATTACTTCTACTTTTATACTTTAAGTATTTTTGAAACCAGTACATTTACACTTTTACTTGAGTATAAAAAAAATCATAAATAGTGCACACCAATGTTACATGTAGATACTCTCTCACTTTCATTCAGCTTCTCTGGACTCATCTTTTGGTAGTGGCATGGTGAGTGTCAGTGGCTGGTATGAACAGTGTCACTGCTGGGTTGAGAGTAGACAAAATCCAGTTGACACTGGTCCTCTGGTTCTGTGATCAGAAACTGACCACTGATAAAGTGCTAAAGGAAGGCTAACACAAAGTATGTGTGGAGAAAATTGAGAACTTACAAGAAGTACCATGAGTTTGTGTGTCTAATAAGGTGTCTATTACCTGTATACATTGTGTAAAACCCCCAAGACTGACACTCACTTATACGCACCAGCACTATTACCATCGTTGTGAGAATGCTACAGCACCCATATAGCTATATTATCTGCTCTGAGCTGGTCCTACAGTCTATTGATGGACAGAGTGGAGAGAGGCTGATAAATCATGCAACAACAGATGTGCTACAATACAAAGTACACCTATAAAGTGCAGCTACATGTTGATTTACCTAATAAAATGGCAAATGAGTGTGTATTACTGGTGCTTATTTCTTTACTTTTATTCCTCCTCTTTTATAGCATGGTAAAGTCTTTCTGTATTATTGAGGGTTAAGAATCTTGAGGAATAAAGAAAATCTCTTAATCCCCCCCCCCCTAAAAAATGAAATTGAGAGAAATTGTGTGAAGAACTTATTAAAGAATTATAGAGCTGTGTATTGAGCAAATGTTGAGTCAGCTATTTGCTATAGTAAACTTATTACTATTAATGAAAGTTGTTCCCGTGTTCTCCCTGCCCTCCTCAGGGATAAACAGCCCAATCTCTCTCTCAAACACACACTTTTATTATTCATAAACACTTGCCTTATCCTCCTGTTATTAGCCTCCTCACACCGCCACTCAGGATATGTTTACGTTTCTGACTAAACCTTCACAGCACATGACCAACAACTCATTCTGGAATTCTCCTCACGGCACACCCCTCTGGCTATCTGAACGACTCGCACTCCAGAAGTCTCCCGCCTCTCTCTCATTCTGACTCTCACTCTCTGATGATCAGGACAGGCAAGATGAGGTATGAATTATTCATATTGGACCTATTTCCTGCAGGAAAATGATACCAGCATGACCCCAACCTAATGCATATCACAACGCATATTAGAAGAGCTAATTTAAAAGTGCGGCATGCATTACTTTCTGGGGCCATTAACTCAAGCACACATACACTAGACATTTCTTTGCAAAAAAGTGGAGGAGAAAAGTGTATGAGGTCAGGTGTGATGATGGCTGTTTGGCATTATGGCGCCTAGTTTATCTGCTTTCACTGCAACAGGGTGCCTACATGTGCTTACTGTAATATACATATAAAACTCATCTATCATACAAACCTGTGGGGGTGGACTGAGCAGCTGAGGAACTTTTCTGTAGTTTTAATTCTAATTACCATTATAATATCAAGCTTTTTAAGTTTCGCATGAATAAGTGTTGTTTAGCTTTGAGCTTGCTTGTCTTTGACTGCTGCTTACTGGTGCTTACTCAGCACTTCAGAGCCTTGATCTGTGACCACATTTGATAAAACATACAATCTGTATAATGATCAGAGCATTCTGTTGTCTAAAACAAACTGCTTATAAGATTTTAGATGTGAAGCAACTCACTCCTGCCACTGTGTCCTAAACCTAACCCTAAAAAATAAGGGAATTGTCACGTTAAGTCTTTAAAATGATTTTAGGTATTACATCTCTAAACTCTGAACTGTAACGCTCAGGAGTGAAAGTAAATATTTCTAAGCAGTACTTTCTAGAAATCTGCCTTTAGTTACATTCTCAAAACCTATAATATTTCAGGATAATATCTGCTTGCTCCAAAATGTTACTTTACACAATGCTTTTAATAATTAGGCACATTAAAGAACATTGAATTCATTTCATACGTGTGTATTTTTAACATTTTAAAATGCTCAAAACATGGCTTAGCCAATCAGATTTTAGAACCTGAACCATCCATTTTGAAAAATACTGTACATGCTCATCTGGCTGATGGGTCACTTACCAGCTTCTCTGGAGTCTGGGACCATGCCAGCCCACCGGCGTGAGATGTCAATATAAAGGATGTCCACTGAGGCCATGGTGAAACTGCTGTTACTTAGCTTACAATTCCTAAAAGAGACAGTGTGTTAGTGTGAGAGCCAGGAGTCAGGATGAGTGTTAAAAGTTGACAAATAGTTATGGAAATAAATAAGAAGACTTCTAACAGTAAAATCTAACAAACGTCATGTAACACACTGCCAATACTAATATTGAGAATACAGAGCCATTGAGAATGTATTGGTTGTACAGTGGTTGAAGTGACAGTGGTGGCTACTCCCAGTGGTTATTTTGATTATTGGACATATGGTCAAAGGTAAAAGTGCACGTATTTGTCACTGTACAGTGTACACTGTACAGCGAAATGTGTCCTCCGCATTTAACCCATCTGGTAGTGAGTACACACACACACCCAGAGCGGTGGGCAGCCAACTCCAGCGCCCGGGGAGCAGAGAGGGTAAAGGGCCTTGCTCAAGGGCCCAACAGTGGCAGCTTGCCAAGCCCAGGAATCGAACCCACAACCCTGTTATCGATATCCCGGCTCTAACCGCTGAGCCACCACTGCCCCTCGTGGCCATCACTGTTCAAATGACATGGATTGTTGATTTTCTATGTGCAAATTAGTGGAAAAATCCTTCATGGCAAACTTAGAATCTTTAACTTAGGATCAAAATAGAATCTTTTTCTTTTATAGCAGAATTGAACATTTTTGGGGGAAAAAATCCAACATAACTTAAAATGTGCCACATTTGTTCAATTCAGCAAAAAGAAAGCAACTGTGCATTCAAATGTGCAGAAGAGGATTTCTTCTTACTGTACTGTATTTTATAATATTTATAATATTATGTTTATATAACTTAAGAGAAAAACACTTTTTACTCCTAATATTTTGATTGAGTTGTTCTGCCCATTATTATGCACATCTGTTGTGGACCTGCACGCTCATTAATAACTAACTAGCATCACCAAGAAAAGAAAGCCTTTATTTGTTAAAATGTTTACTTTTATGTACTTGTGTATGATTAAACATAGTTTTTTCCCCTTCACCTAAGTACATTTTGGCTCCATATTTTCCCATTTCATTCTCTAATACATTACTCACATTTCCAAACCTATGTTTTTAATATACTTTAAACGTTGAATCTGTATTGTTGTAACACCAGTATCAATCTGGACATGAATGATAAATCACTCCGCACTAATTATAGCCATCTCTGTGAATGGAGTATGAAAGTGGAGTGGATGTTCCTGCCTGATGAAGGTGCGGAAGCCAGTCGGACCAAGTTTCATGGTCCCTTTGACTCCGAGGAAGCGCAGGAAAATGTCCGCAATTCGCTCCACCATTCGTAGGTAGTTGAACTGCTTCATGTACTTCGGGAAGACTTGCTTTAAACACAAAGAGGGAAGTGACTCCACCAGCTGCGCCTTCTCATCTGACCCCGCCTCTACAGCGATGGCATCTTCTGAAGCTCCACCCAGAAGGGTTGCCCTGTTGACATGGAAACGCACTCAGATTTTGTCTTTGGTTGGAACATTTTAATCGTCTACAAAATTACTGTGCTGCAGTTCTCACATGTGACGCTGCAGACAGACCGAAATATCTTAGGGAAAGTCACCTTGGCAACAGCCAGAAAAATCATGCACCTCTTTTTCACAGACAGGCCATACAAAATACACAACCAGGCAAACACATAAAACCACACACACACACACATAACTCAAGTGTCTGACAATGTGTTGGTGTGAACCTACATATCTGTGACTATGCATTTCGCAGGAACAATTCTTCATGTTCATCGTATCTTCGGTCTTGGACTAGACAGTAAGAAAAACTTGCAGAAAGAAGACTAGAGGTGAGTAAGGAGGAAGATATTACCTATGGTTTTAAAAGGAGGAGAGGGCAGAGCAGTCAATGAGATTGTGGCCACATTGAGTTCCACAATGAGTTTGGGAGCAAGAGTATTGAAAAACCTGCCACCAACTGACGAGAGTCTTGCACGTGGGACAACGAGATTTCCAATGCAGAAGAGATAAAGGAGCTTAGTAAGGTAGAGGCAAGACCATGATAGGCTTAGAATGTTGAAAACAGGTGAAGTTTATGTAAGACAGAAAACTTCTCAAAATTGTCTCAAAACTCATTAAGTTCTAATAGAAGTCTGCCGTGACGTGGAAGGCAAATTGTAACCAGAACTACTTTCCTATCGTGTTGTTCCAGTAATTAAAAGTCAGACAGAGCTTCAGACGTTTATGTTAAATTATGTTGTACTGATTGTAGTTTTGCAATTATGTTTCCTAGTCCCATATTTGAAACATTAATTGAGGAAGTTTTCGGCTCCTTTATAGTCTGTGGTGATCAACCACACAATCCAGACCATGCAGATAGAGATAAAGTTGAAGGATCTTCACAAACAGTCCTAATAAACACATTAACAAATCTACTTGCAGACTCTGACACTCTCTTACTGTCTCTCTCTTTCTCTCACACACACACACACACAACCCAGTACAGCATTAATGTTTTAAAATCTTCTCTAGAGAAGTAACATAAAAGAACACTGACTTGTTTACCAGCTCAACCCTGAACCACAAACCCATAACCAACTGACAAACGTATTTCTCTGAAAAGTCAGAAACGTGCAGAATCATTTGCAGAGGCTGTAATAATAAACAAAAGGGGATCAAAATGCATCTGCTAAAAGAAAGAGAAAATCTGAGAAAAATGAATCAAAATTAAATCCCAGAGAAAGCAGAATACAAGAAAAAGAAAAAGCAGTCACACCACAAGCGTCTTTGGTTGCAACATCAGTGATACATCAGCGATATTATGCGCAAGCACTGGGAATTGTGCCTGTATCCCACAAAAGTGGGAGATATCTTGTAAACAACTGGAGCTGGAAAGAAAGAGGGCTCTATTTTCATGACAAGTTTTATGACTTGCAGCACTACAGTTATGTAAAGTCATGAGGGCATGTCTAAAGGACAGTATCCTCATGCAGGAACAGAAAATACAGCAGTGTTTCACCATGTAGGAGATGCAGGAGCACATTATATTATCTTATGTTGTTTCAGTCTGATTGTTCTATAATCATCTAGCGAGAGCCATAACCTCACACCAAGCGCATTGTGACCACTCACAACATCCAAAAATTTAAAACGTTGTTTTAGATGAAAGTTCACACATTAGCGCTTTCCTACAGAAAATAAGATAAACCAGTAAATTCTCTTTAATTCTCTTAGGTGCTTTCACACTCTAAGTACAGCTAGAAATGCAGAATGATATATTAATGCTGAGTTAAATTAGACATTTAGCTCACTGCAACTAAAACAGCTCCATTTTTAATAGGAAATCAATTATTTTGCTTGTACATAATTTAATAGTACTGGACATGTATGCACTTTTGAGGCTTGCATGTCTCAACAGTCAGCACTCCCATTAAATACTTTGTTCAAGTATCTGTAATTTATTAAAGTGCTTCCATTTCTGGGCTCTGAGTGGTCCAGAGGACTAAGATGCTGCCACTATGACCCGAGCATTACTGGTCCCAAGGGGGTTGGGTAATTGGCTATTGAAAATTGGGTAAAAATTAACCTTATAAAAAATTAAGTGCTTCCATTTCTGAAAGCTATTTACTTTTTACTTTCACTCCAGGACATTTCAAATATCCCTCTTTTTACTCGGCCTGTGTCGTTACCCAATACTCTGAAGTGGGACAAAACTTTTTTTACTGACCTTTCACTAAACCCTTCCCTTAATATCGCTTGTCCAGTCATAGCTTGGCAACTAGGACGGGGACCTCTAGCTTTCAGAACTTCACTAATATAATCACATTACTTTTAAACTAGACAGCCAATACCTTGAGGTTTCCAGGGCAGGGAATGTCAACCTATTTCCTAAAGTGAAGTCACAAGAGGAGAGGTGTAGGACCTGGATAAGCTGGTGTGAAAAACCGTATTACCTATTATACCCATCTGAAACTACACCAAAGGTGCGTTGACTCTATCATTGGAAGATTGTGAAGATTAATTCTCTACTAGATTAATTCTAAATCTCTAGTGCTGGGCATTATGATCATATTTTATCGTATTATGATACATTTTCATGATAATATGCTTTTCTAAGCATATGGAGGATACTGTTAGTGCTTAATAAACACTGATCAGCTGAAGGTTCCATTACTAACAGTGTAATTAGACTGGTTTAATTAGATGAAGAGCAGCAGATGTCCAGTATAAATCACTGTATTCAGTATGGGAGAGGATCTAAATAGTAGTTTTTAAGAATCTGTTGCTACTGATATTATTACATGTATTGTGATACATATCATGTACCACGAAAAAATCTTTAAATATTGTGATATAGTATTTTTACCAACTTGCCCAGCCCTAGTTCTTGGCGATGCAACAGCCATTTGTAGCTGGGAAGAAGAGAGCATAATAGGACTACCTCTTTCGGGCCACCCGCCACACCACTGAGCATGACGCTAGTCGTTAGCTGTGCAGTTAGTGGCCTTAAGTTTCCAGTGGTGTTACAGAGAACATACATGAACATGAACTATTAGTGGAGTAAAATTTGTGAGTTAATAATCTCCTTTGATTTTTACCATGATTGATTATCTAATAAGGTACACATTTAAAGATTACAAGACCGTTTAGATTGCAATTTAGATAAACAAGCCAAACAAATCTGCCACAACTTGCTACAGCTAGTGGTACTAGCCTAAGTCTATTTGTTTTGCACAACTAAGCACAATTTTTATTCACCTTCAGTTTCATTGTTCATGCTACTTAGATTTAATGGAATACAATTTGACAGCATTTTCCCTAAAAATATATAGTCTTATATAAAAATATTGTCTTATTTATATACTGCACTTTTACTGCATTTCTATGCACTTTGTCATATCTACTAGGCTGTGCTTCTCGACTGGTGTAGCCTTAATACCCTGGTTATATATGGTTAGTGATCATATTTACTAATGTACTGTCATGAGAACAATTATTAAAAACATTATTCTAGGAGCCACTGAAACAGATATGCATTTCCAGTGTAAATTGTGTTTGGGCCTAACGTGTGCATGTGTGGATGTGTGGGTACACACACTTCTATGCCTTCTACTAACTTTGGGAGTGATTACAGAATTCTTGTTGGTACTTTCAGCTCCCTATTCCATAAGCCAGTTGGGACCTGTGGTGACCGTGTTTCTGAAGGCTGAAGACAATTTTGCTGCTTCATTTATTTTAATTTAATAGATCATTTGAGACAAGAGCATAGTCATAGATTGAGATGCAATGCTCAGGATGGATCTGAATTCATAATGATCACTAGTGGTGATTTGCTGCACTGGGAACAGGGGAAAAATCTAAACAAACAACACACACACGCGCACACACGCGCACACACACAGAGCAGAGCTTGATTAATCTGTTTTCCGTATTTCCTCTGTGACATCCAAGCTCTACACAACGGTCCTGCTTTATAATATCAACAACTCAGATTAGATGGATAAATTAATATGTATTAAAGTCAAAACCATGTGTAATGAGGCATCTGGTTCACACACCCAGACACATACACACACAGGTCTCAGTTACATCTCATCTAAGAGGATGACACCATATTTTCCTCAGAAACACAAACACTTAACTTTTTATTTCCCTGGAGTTCATAAACACGGTGTGTGTGTCCTTACAAAGTCGGGGGTAATAAGGTCTGACACTGTGGAGCCACTGGAAGACAAAGTGTAAAATAGCAGGAGAAGGTACAGACACACACAGAAGCGCAGACACACACAAGTTTAGGCACCCCTGGTTAAACTGCATGTTGTGCTGACTTTTTAAAGTGTGAATAAGTGAACTTATTGCACAACTACTGATTTTTATTATTTGACTAAAATAATATTATTGTTATGTACAAAGGTTATGGCAGTTATGTTTTTTATTCACAAATAAACAATTTGATGTTGAAAAATGCAATGTTTGTTTCATTAACCGTCAAAAAAACAGGTCAAAACATTTTGCATACATGTGTGAGACAGAATAATAATAATAATAATAATAATATTTATTACTTACTTTATACTTATTATTGTTATTATTATTATTATTATTATTATTAAATGTCTCATCTGCATCATATAAATGTATGCAAAAGTTTTATAACAACTGATCAAATTTTACATGGTACTGCGTTATGAAATAACTAAAGAGAAGGATCATGCCCAAACTCTCCGTTATTATGTGCCCCATTATAAAACCGCTCCTCTCCCCTCACCTTTTTGTGATGAAAATTACACCCCATCGCCACCCCAGTTTCTCCTTCTCTTCAAAGCTCATGCTCATTTGGCAAGGGAGGGTCTGGAGGGTCTGTTACCCCGTCATTGTCAGGAACTATTTAATAACTTACAATATGTTCCGCAATTACTCATTTACTGTTACTTTATTTTTGATGCACTTAAAAAAACAGAAATAATTAATAAAAGTTTGGTATGTCAGTACTTGAATGAATGAATACACATTTGTACATATCTGATTGCAAACAATTCTAATAGCCGGCTAGGAGTCTTTCTATTGTTCAAGATTTTTCATCCATTTTTCCTTGCCGAACACTTTCAGTTCTTGGGCTGCACAGAATGTTTAAGATCTACCCACAGATTTTGAAAGATTAGTCAATAGACTGTAAGGGCCAAAAGCTTCAGCTTGTATTTCTTTAAGTAGTTCATGGTGGATTTGAGATATTGATTGTATCACTCTAAGCTTCCATTTCATTACTGATGGTGCCACTTATGCTTCCAGAATTTGCTGATATTTAGTGGAATCAATTTTTTCATTGTGAAGTCTGAAACATGGAGTAAAAGACGGAAAAGTCAGAAAATTAGGACCATTAGTTTTGCACTGGCCATATAATCAAAGTTAAGACGTGTGTCCTGAGAATGTACAAAAACAAACTCAAACACACACACACACACACACACATACCCTCAAAGAGCTAACATGACTGACCGAGGAAGAAGGAAAGCAGCCACAGAAGTGTGAAATTCCATCAGAGGATTTCCAGAATTGAATTTTTCCATCTCAAAGGATTAGGCAGGAGGCTCAGCAGACCATCAACTTCCTTGAACCATAACGAAGACACATACATGCACATTCTCACAAATATACACACACACGCGCACCTATGCACACACTTCTCTGTCGTTAGGGCTGGATTTTTCAACCTTTTCACTTTCAACCTTCACACACACACACACACACATATATATATATATATAATAGCATACTGTCCAACTTTCATCCAACTTTTACCAGCACCACAAATCTGGCTTTTCCAGCACTAATACAGCAAAAGGCCTCAATATGCAAATGAGCTAATCACTCAGGGTTGTTTGACGTTTCACAGCTCCTGTTTCAGTGGGAGATTTGATGAATGAAGGAATGAAGGTGCTTATGCATTCCAACAAAAGAGCATTACTTAAGTCACAGCAGCAATATACCTTCAATAGTAGAGTTGGGTCCATGATGTGCAGAACAAATGAAAATGGTTTATATTCCTCAAAAGAAATTCTGCAGACTAATCTTATCCAGAAGATCATAATAGCAATTCCTACAGTCTTTTCAGAGTCATTTTCAGTCCAGCTTTCAGTGGCTTAGATAACTATGCTATTTGTCAAGCTAGTAATAGTGTAAGCAGTCTCACATAATCGCACAGCACAGTTAAAATGTCCAGTTACCTATTCATCCAATGTCAGTGCTGTAGTGTTTGACCACATGCAGGATGCATCTTTTCTAGGGTATTATTAGTTTTTTTGTCCATAGATGTTTGTGTGTGATTATGTCTATTTCAAATCAGAAATGCTCCTTGGAAATAAACTTATCATAGAACTCTATGTTAGCAAATTTCTTTCAGTTTATGTGTTACCAGTGTGCTAACAACACTTATGAACCCTTGATGGAATGGACCGTAAAACATAAAGGGATAAAGGGATGGAAAGTATAACATTTTTATGATTTATTCTGCTGTCCTTTTTACCAGACTTTCCGGTCACCAATCTGTCAAAGTAATTGTCTACTTTTTGATAAGTACAGTCAGGCTTTGACTGTAATATGCTTGTGTGCATCTCTCTCGTGTGCTGCTCCACATGTAGAAATGAGCCAGGCATATGTCACATTAACATACCATGTGGAACAACATATTGTGCTGAACCACATATTTGTTAACACATTCGTATGACCAAGAAATGATTATAGAGCTACAAATAAGATAACTGTTGATGTATGTAAGTACCAGGCCTGAGCATCCAGTTCAGTGCTGATATGATTCTTCCACCCTCCCACATTTGTTGCACTGATATGATACTGAAGACAAAAATACACAATGATGTGCTGGAGAGTGAACAAGGGAGAGAGAGAGAGAGAGAGAGAGAGAGAGAGCGCAGACTCACATGTGAGGTTTTCTTTGGACAGGATCCATGAGACGCAGCGTATCTCTAATAACTCCTACTTTGACTTCCTCATCGACTGGACTGGGTACATACTCAAACACACCAGGTGAGATCTGCAGCACAGTAGCACATAACACCAACAATAAATAACTCATTATCATCCATTATAAATTTGCCTTTTTTATTTGTCACTGTGAATAAATATTAAACATACACCCTTCTTTCAATTCAACCAGCTAGCCACTGTTAATTACATATTATAATTAAATATATTATAATTATTATATTATAATGCATATGTGTAAATATTCTTTGATAATATTTGTGATGTACGTACCTCCTGTTCATGTTCAATCCTCATGCTGGGATTGGCGTTTACCTCCAGCAGGACAGGCTTTAAGTTCTTCATCAGCAGGATATCAAAGCCCAGTATCTACAAATGATTCATACTGTAGCTTTACTAATACAAATGCTTTTCTTTTTCAACAGGTGAAATTATATAGACCAAATTAGAATGGTTGTAGACATACTGGTTTGCATTACTACTTGGTTGAGTATTTAATCAGTGGCTAAGCAGCTTATCTGCAGTGTGGGTAACTTGGCTAATACCTGTAAAACTCTATTTGTAATACTATAATGCTGTATCATACTAAATGTTTTCTTTTCTTTTGTACTGCTTTAAAAATACAGTTGAAATTAAATTGACCAAATTAGAATAGTTGTAAACACACAGGTTTGCATTGCTACTTGGTTGAATATTTAATCAGTGGCTAAGCAGCTTATTTTGTGCAGCAGTAAATATGAACGAAACAGACAAAACCATAACGTTTCAGTCAGACACTGTATGAGGCAATAGCAGTATCAGAAGTATAGACATAGATTGTCTGGAGAGTAAAACAAGCTGTAAATTCCAATGTTCAATTGCATGTATGTCAATGGATGCAATGTAACACTGGTGAAAATGATTCAATCTTGTATTTAGGACTGTAGTAATACACAATCCAGTACCGAATGGTTAGGTTTGTTCCAGCTTCCAAAAGCAGTGGGGCTGCTATACAGCTGAATTTAGTTAACCTTAAATATAAACAGCATGCCATAAATTAGCTGTGATTTAATGAACCTTTAGTGCACACTTCAGAAATCTGTTTCTGAAATATACACTTTGTATCTAGTTTGTACCACAACCAAGACCAATAACCTTTGATCAAAAAAGTTATTATGTGCAGAGTCTTGCTTTGAAGTAAACAATATGTAACTGCCGGAGGTTATTGGTTGGTGTGGCGCAACAGAAAACACCACTACCTGCCGCTGAGCTGCCACATCACGTGGGAGACTGGGCTTCGATTCTCGGTCTGGGTGACTATGTTGCGCTACACCAATAAGAGTCCTTGGGCAAGACTCCTAACACTCCATTAACCCACCTCTGTAATACAAGTAACCTTGTAAGTCACTCTGGCTAAGAGCATCAGCTAAATCCCATAAATAAACGTAAATGGAGGAGGCAAGTGTTGCGTGATGGGCTTTACTTCTCTCAGTGCTGGAATCATGAAACTACTTGGAATAACCATCTTCTTTAGCAAATGTCTCTCTCTCTGCAGTGTGGGTAACTTGGATAATGCCTGTAAAACTCTACTTGTAGTACTATAATGGTGTATCATACTAAATGTTTTCCTTTCTTTGGTACTGCTTTAAAAATCAATCGGTTGACTTTGATCAGTAGACAGGGTTAGAATGAAATGAAAGCTTAATTTTATATAAAATAATTATATCTAAAAAGAATTTGAAAATGTGGTTCTTTCCACAGCACTGAAACCAAATCTAACTCAGTATTGAGCCACTGCATATAGAGATGCTATTTTTATGTGAACGTATGTTCTGCTTTCCTAAATATTTCACATTTTACAGGGCAAAAGGAGAAATAGATATGTGTACACACCTGGAAACAAGTAGGTCCCGGTTTTCCTGGTGGTATGTCAGCTTGGTAATAGACCTTCAATTCAGGAACAAGTGCAATTACTGTCTTGATAACCAATGCAATGATGTCTGACCAAACTTTCTTAATGTCCACTCCTTTAGAAGCCAGGCGGTAAAGAACACTAGAAAATGTACGCTTGCTTCCAGTGCTACAGCTGTCCGAATGGACAAAATTCCCACTGTGTATGTTCAGCGAATAGTTTGTTAGGTGCATAAAGACGTGACTGAGGTTCTTCTGGCTGGGTTCCTGGTAGGGTTCAGTGCAAAACCTGGATAGGCCTTCTTTAGCAATGTAGATTTCTAAAGGTTCCAAAGAACGAACCAAAACATAGAGACGGATGTCAAACTTGAGCTTGTCAATAAGCAAGGGCTTTTGGATGTATTCTTGAACTACTGCCTGCTTGACTGGAGAGCCTGAAAAAGCTCGGAGGTCAGCAGGGTCCCGTATGAGGTAGATACCATCTCCTTGGGATCCACTGTCAGGTTTGACAATGAAAGTTGGTTTCAGGGTAGAGTCATTATCCTTCAGGAGTCGGATCTGTGAATTGTAGAGAAAAGTCTGTTCAGGCATCTGGAAACTGTCACTCCACTTCATAATGACCATCACTACTTATCTAACAATTATATATATATATATATATATATATATATATATATATATATATATATATATATATATATATATATATATATGACAACCAGCAGAAATATGACAAAGATTAAACCTCAACAGTCAAGTGAGTATATCAAAATAGACTTATTATTATTACTATATAGAGTATTGTAACATATGATCAGTCCCAGCACCTCCATTTTTGTTTGCCCTTCTTGTTTACCTGTCTCATGTGTCTTTGCCCATGTATTCATGTTTGTTTTGGCTTCAAGCTCCTCCTCGTATCCACCCTTCTTTCTCATGTTACCCCTCCTATCCCAGATGTCACTATAAGCAGCCCTCCAATGTTTCAGTGTTTCTTGGTCTAATCTTGTGTCAGTTTTGAAGGAAATTGCTCTGTGTCATCCATGTCACTTTTTTCTTTGTGTTTTTTCATGGTCAGTGCTCTGTTTCACTTAATACAAGTAAAATTAAACTTACACGTACAACCGGTTTCCAAGTCGTCATGCTGAAACAAGTATATAGCAATTACTAAATAGGAAACTATACCTTTAGTAGTGATGCTGTAGTAAATTATAGCAATTGTCAGAATTTAAGATTTTTGTCTTTTTTTTCAAAAGTGTATGTTAATAGTATTTAACATTATGAAAGTCCTTTAGAGTATTTAGAATGCCACAGTGGAGTTTAGCCTGAACCGTTTATACTGAACCGCTTATTTGCTGGTAGTATAAAAACCCTACATTGAGCTATCCTAACTAGACCGAGCTATCCTAACTATGAGTTAATACCCTAGACTGAGCTAGCATGCTAACTATAATTGATGTTCTAGTCGAGATGCCTAGTTAAGTCCGGTTTTGCGTCTCTGAGAAATGCCATACAACTGTTCCTCTAAAACTTAGTTGGCAATGAAACATGGGAGTGAAACAGTGGTAAAAAAATTTTAAGAACAACACTAAACTCAACAATCTGAGCTGTTGTCAGAGCAATGGGTCCTGGTGACATTTTCCTAGGGCAGATTACAGTTTCACTCCCAGCCCCAAGTGCATAGAGGTCTGAGGGTTACAGTTATTGTAGACTTGGTTAAGGCCAAGGCTCTCTCAGAAAGAAGTTTGTTCCTTCTTCAGTGTTATAAAAGCAGACCCTGCAGTTAATCTCAGAGGGTTTTATTTAATTTACTTTTTGGATTTCTGGAAAGATTAACATTTTTTTGTGCTCCCAAGAAAGATTCAGGGGGCAGATTCTGTGCCATTCTTGGAATCTTTGTTGGTTTAACACATTCCAAAAGCATCAGTAATTTCTCCTGTTATATTTGAGATGTTCTTCATGCCAAAATAAGTGGTTTAAGACCAAACATCCCAAGGATACATATTTTCTTGTGCCCAGGTATTTTTTTGTGCTGAACCAATTTCAAGGTTATCGATTTAACATACCACCGTTACAATGACAAACACTGGTGCTGTCTGTCTAAGGACCAGCCATATCTGGATTGTCTCCAATTATGACAGTGGCTGGTAGGTCAAAGGCATAGGTGAAAAACCTTAAGACAGTGCAGGAAACAATTCTGTATACTCTTTCTAAGCCTTTGGAAGCCTTTTGGTTTTCCTTTTTTAAATAATGGTTTTCTTTGATACCTATGTAAACAAGCTCCACATCTGTGAGCTTTCTAAGATCGTAAATTGTATCTAATCCTACCTACCTATGGGTGATCTACTCACCATCTGTAGAGTTTAGCTCCAAATCTAATCTAACACACCCAATCTATGTCATTAAGACCATCAGAGGTTTCTGAATATGAGAAGCAAGTTGGTTCGATCTGAACTCTCAGAGATGGTAGATTTCCAGGACCAAGACTGGACACTTCTGCTTTATACAGAATCAAACATCAGCCTTTAGTCCTTATAGCAAATACATAGCAGCTCCCAGTAAATAAAATATATGATTAACATACTGAGTTACAGGTGAAATAAAATATTTAATATGAGATATTCATTATTCCAGTCCATTAATATGAAATATGAAACGAAAAATGAATTAAATATTACATTTCATTATTTTGTAACTTGCCTGGAACCAGGTCTTCTGATTTGCAGCTTAATTTAGGGGAACTGCTTGCTCAGGGTGTGTTTACCAGCAGTTCTGACTAATGGGTTTTGTAAATTACTGCTTGATTTAGCAATCAATATGGAACAAAAGCCATGCAAAGATCTCTGCAGGGCTTTGACAAGCGGCATGGCAAAAAGAAACACCACAAATGTTCTTTATAAATAAACTTTCAAATGTGTGAATAAGTATGCATACCCCACTTGTGGCACTTGCTAATTACTTTGCAGTGATGAAAAGGATGGGGTTGCTTGTTCAGTTCAGTTTTGTTTATCTCTTTAGGGTATGAAGAACAAAAGACAAGATGAATCTATGAATGTGACGAATCTACTACAATCTATCTACAATCTACTAGGGTTGACTGCTCAAACTGAGGAATTTGAAATCTTCAGTCTCTTCTAAGGGGCCCTTATGGAAGTTGTTAATGCTGTTAATGCAGCCTGTCATAGTAAAGTTGTTGAAGCTCCACTGGAATGTTAATAGAAAAATGGTATCACTATCAGAAACTGCACTATGCCTAAAGCCCAATATACCCTTAATATTACACCACCATGTCAGTGCACATGCTTCTTTCACTTCAGATGCTAGTTCTGTATCTCTCAGCTTATAAATTACAGCGTAAAATTACACTTTCCGTCTGTAGGGGGAGCAAGAAATACCATTTCTCACATAATGCTGCTTTAAAAGGACAGTGTTTTTAGGGGGTTATTTGGGTTTTTTTTCTGAGCTAATTGGTGTTGTGCATAATTTGACTTATTTTTAACACTTTTAACTCAAAAGACAATATCAAATCAAATACAAATCAAATACTGACCTCACAACTAAATGATGCATCAAACCTGAAATTCTGTGTACTGTTACGCCACTTGTTTACATGCATATAGGCTATGTGCATTAGGGAAAAATTATCACATGAACACTGACATGAGCACAGTGCACACATAAGGCACTTCTTATATAGTGTACTGTTATACAAAAGCATGTCTTCTTAGTGCAATAAGATGAAAAGGAAAATATATGCTATATGTCTATGTTCAAGGGCATTACTGGCTTATTGTACTTTGCATAATTCCAGCCCACACAATTTCTCTACAGAAACAAAATACATGGCAGGTCCACTTCCCACTCAACCTGCAGCAAATGCACTTCAGAAGAACTCTGCTGCCCTCTACAGCATCTGCAATTACATATGCACTTCAGACACAACCAGTCACAAGACTCGATTACAAATTATGTTCATATATAAACAATAGATTGTGTTCAATCTATCCAACCCAAAGATCTTTAGAACCCTGTTCTAAACCCCTAAAGCACTGTGTGTTGCATGCAGAGGGAGCTTAGAATTAGATTTTGTACTAGATCTTGTAACATACTTGTCAATCACAATTAGCTGATGCTGGCAGTTAAACTGCTTAGCCAGGTTTTACAGTAATTCTGAGTTTACCAATCACTAGCACGTAACCCTCCACTCAGCTAGACCTAGGAAATAGCCTCTGGGCGTGTAAGAGTGAGAGGGAGCAATTTATGTTCAGCATGCCATATATAAGAAATGCTTCTGGTAAAGGAGTGCTAGGCAGAATTAGTTTCTTACACATGTATTCCTCTCTACCTCTGACCACATATAAGGTCCTGTGGCTGGGCAAGGCAGAAATAATAATAATCATTATTATTATTATTATTATTATTATTATTTTATTTACATAGAACTTTTTATACAAAGAATGCAGCCCAATGTGCTTCACAATATAATATAATAAAAAAAATCTATGAAACGAGAACAGGAAATTAACATAGTAAAACAATGTAACTTTTAACAATAAATAAATAATTTATTTATTACAACAATAATAATGCAAATTATATAAGTATAAATACGATTATTTAAATAAATAAGAGATTAAAAATTGTTATGCGCACGAATAAAATATCAATTAAACTATTTCTATAAAAACAACAATCTAAATACATATGTTTTCAGTTGCTTTTTAAAGCTGGTAATGGTGGGTGCCTGACAAATATCTGGTAAAGTGTTCCACTTTACTCATTTTTGGAACATTTAGCAAGCCAGCATTTGATACCTTTTTGGTTGTGTTTTTTTTTTTTTTTTTTTTTTTACACAATTTCAACCATATTCTGCCAGGCATTCGGAACTGTATGATGGTGATAACCAGTGTAAAGATGCTAGAACAAATGTAATATGCTCTCCCCTGCCTGTTGTATTCATACTCTCACTGCCACATTTTTAACAAGTTGTGTTTGGTCTAATGTGTCTAAGTCCTATGAAACATGCTTTGCAGTAGTCTAGAAGCGAGAAGACAAAAGTATAGGTCATTTTTTCAGCATCATGCAGCTTGATAAAAGGCTTAACTCATGCTATATTTCTTAAACGCAGGAAAGCTCTACATAGTAATATGCTCTACATAGGATTTAAATTATAAAGTGCAAATATTGGACCCAGATTCCTAATCTTATCTTGTTTGTACAGCTACATTTCATTCCCAATAATGATGACTTTTTTTCTTTAAAATAAAGACCAGAATAAAATTGAGGCGGTCCTGTGGAAGACACAGAGTCAGAGAAACTGTGCTGGACTGTGGTCAAAACTGTTAGTGATACATTAAAATTTACATTAAGCTGCCAGTTTATCTATTTGGGTGGTTGGTGGGTCATTCTTTGCATAGCAGTATTACTTTCTAGATACTGGTGTGTTGGTATGAGTGTAACAGGCATAGCTGAAGTTCAACAGGGTTTTTAAACACTCTAAACACTTCTGCAGTTAACACATGTTAACACTGAAAAACAGCAGTACGCAACTGAAGGCAACATGGTTACACTGCCAGGATAACAATGGCTTTGTGTTTTTGTATGCCAGGACTTCAACTGCGAGCACTCAGTGTTTCTGGAAAAAAACATGTTTCCATTAAAAAAAAAAAAAAAAAAAAAATATATATATATATATATATATATATATATCCTGTTTATTCTGCCAGTGCAGCTGACAGCAAAAGTTGGGGGAAGGAAACTTTTAGCACTGCTGCTAGGTGTGGCAGAATTTTCCACTGACTGCGAATATCTGGTTTGCCACTGTCTGTCTACTGTAATAATGTAAACTCAGATTTACTGTCCACCTTATTAGACACACTCACAGCACCTTGGAGGCACATGTTGTGGGTGCACAGTCAAGAGACGAAAGATGTTTTGAGAATGAGAATGAGAATTTACCCACTGCGGGACTAATAAAGGATTATCTTATCTTATGTTTTTTTCACATGCACATTTTGTTCTTGCACCTCCTTCATCAGAGATCTGTTTCTGACCATAGGTTCTGGATATTTTTGGTTGGTGGATCACTGTCACTTACTACAAGGCCACTTTTATGCTACCAGTGTTATTGCCGTGCTGAAAATGGTCCACCACCCGAGTAGTATTTAAGTAGAATCCTCTGGTGGACAAAAAAAGGTGGCTGATAAACTGCCGCAACAGATGGGCTACAGTCAGTCACTGTAAACCTACAAAGTGCACCCAGATTATAGAGCTGATAAAATAGACAAGTACACCTAATAAAACAGCAACTCAGAGTACATTTATGATTACTAAGATACCATTAATGTTTTATTTGATCATTTCTCTTTTCACAAACACCTGAACATTACTAAGATTAGTATATGTGTTAGAGCAGAGAAATCAACGACCAAGCCTGTAGGACCCCTGGAGCATCTCCACTTTAGTGAGTTGTGAAATCATGTAACCATAATATAGTTCAGTGCAGTACTTCGACCTTACAGTATGATCCTGTTCTGTTGTTTTCCATGTGATTCCGTACCTGAGTGGAGAAGAGCTGATATTCCTCAGGCAGTATCCACGAGCGTGGGTAGAAGTTGTATTCCTCCGGGAACAGCTCTTGCATAGTGCGCACTGCGCGACTTAAGTTGATCTTACGCAACATCTCTATCATTCCTGAAATTGAACAGAAAAACTGGGATGTTATACTACAATAACAGTAGCCGAGTTGTAACTGTTTAACAAAAAATGAACCTGGTTTAACCTAAGAACAAGTATTGTAGCTTCCGTACTAGTAAATTTAATTTCCTGCAATGCAGACTATATGCCTGCAAGGCATTATGCATACCAGTTCCTCTGTAAGAGAGTTTGGGCCAACAACAAATAATACAAGAACATAGTCAATTTAGACTTTCTGAAGCATCATAAAGGTTATTTTAGACGATGATGCAGGCAACCCGATCAAACACGAACAGACAGTGATTATGAGTTCTGTTTAGGAGCTGCCACACTGGTCTCAGTATCAAACTCAAAACAACTTCTTGCCCAAAAAGATGTCAGTTTTTGTCTGAATCATAATGCCAGCTTTAATGCCTTTTGAGATAATCTAGAGAAATTTTGCATACAGAAAGTAATAATTCAAAGAAGCGCTAGATATGAAGAAATACTACATACAACTTTCACTTTGCCAAATACAGTGAGTCCAAGAAGTATTTGATCCCTTGCTGATTTTCTTTGTTTGCCCACTAATAAAGACACTATCCTTCTGCACTTTTAATGGTAGATATATTCTAACATGGAGAGACAGAATATCAAGACAAAAATCCAGAATATAATTTTAAAGAATATATTTTAATTAATTTGTATTTCAATGAGGAAAATAAGTATTTGATCCCTCTTGCCAAACACACTCAATACTTAGTGGCAAAGCCTTTGTTTGCAAGCACAGCGGTGAGACGTTTGTTGTAGTTAACCACAAGTTTAGCACACACACCAGGGGGAATTTTGGCCCACTCTTCTTTGCAGATCCTCTCTAAATCATGAAGGTTGGTGGGCTGTCGCTTGGCAACTCTGACCTTCAGCTCCCTCCATAGATTTTCGATCGGATTGAGGTCTGGCGACTGGCTGGGCCACTCCATGACCTTAATGTGATTTTTCTTGAGCCAATCCTTTGTTGCCTTTGCTGTATGTTTAGGGTCGTTATCATGTTGGAAGACCCAACCACGGCCCATTTTCAGATCCCTGGCAGAGGGGAGGAGGTTGTCCCTCAGGATTGTGCGGTACATGGCTCCATCCATCTTCCCAGTGATGCGGTGAAGTAGCCCTGTACCCTTGGCAGAGAAACACCCCCAAAACATTATGCTTCCACCTCCATGCTTGACGGTGGGCACAGTGTTCTTGGGGTCATAGGCAGCATTTTTCTTCCTCCACACATGGCGGGTGGAGTTGAGGCCAAAAAGTTCAATTTTGGTCTCGTCTGACCACAAAACCTTCTCCCAATAACTTGGTTCATCTTTCAAATGATCATTGGCATACTTGAGGCGCGCCTCCACATGTGCTCTCTTCAGCAGGGGTACCTTTCGGGCACTGCAGGATGTGAATCCATTGTTGCGCAAAGTGTTGCCAATTGTTTCCTTGCAAACTGTGGTCCCAGCTGCCTTCAGGTCATTTGCTAACTCCTGCCGAGTGGTTGCAGGACGATTTCTGACTGTTCTCAGCATCATTGCCACCCCACGAGGCGAAATCTTCTTTGGAGCACCGGGCCGAGGTCTGTTGATTGTCATGTTATACTCTTTAAACTTTCTGATAATTGCACCAATAGTTGTTACTTTCACATCCAACACCTTACTAATCTTTTTGTAGCCCATTCCAGCTTTGTGAAGGTCAACAATTCTGACTCTGAGGTCCTGTGACAGCTCTTTGGTTTTACCCATGTTGGAGACTTGAAATCTGTGTGATCTGTCTGATTCTGTGGACAGGTGTTTTTCACACAAGTGATTAGTGAGAACAGGTGGCTTCAGGTCAGGTAACAAGTTGATTGGGAGTGTCTAACTGGTCTGTAAAAGCCAGAACTGCTAATGAATACTAAGGGATCAAATACTTATTTCACTCCATGAAATACAAATCAATTAATATATATTCCTTAGATTTATTTTCTGGATTTTCTTTTTAATATTCTGTCTCTCCATGTAAGAATACATCTACCATTAAAAGTATAGAATGATCATGTCTTTATTAGTGGGCCAACGAAGAAAATCAGCAAGGGATCAAATACTTCTTGGACTCACTGTAATTTAGAAAACTGACTGAAAGATTAAGGGTCTTATCTTACACCCTTTGCAAGGTGCATCGCGATGCTCATAGCTATCTTACACCCCGCCGACAGTCTATTTCACGTCTTCTGCCTGCGTTGTTTAAATAGCAACGGTGCTTGCGAATATATCGCAGTGCTCTCTAAATGTGTGTTCAGGTAAAATTCTGGTGTACTGCTATCTTGGCAACTGAAAACATAGCTGCGCCACTGACTGAAAAAAACCTAGGCAGACATTCATTGCTATCTGGGCAGTGAATTGTCACAGGCGTGTGCCCAACACGCTTACACCCTAGCTTTGCGCCATTGAAATAGCAATCCACCAAAGTCAGGCCGCCCCTGGCTCTTAAAGGGAATGAAAGGGTTTATTGCACATTATGCCCAAAACAGCCATGAATACTTAAGGGACTTAGTACATGCCTTTTGCGCATTTCCGGGTAAGGTGTACTTTTCCTATCATTACGATAGACACACAGACAGGCCCTAAATCAAACTGCGCTGTGCACTTTTGACAGCTTGCCAAAAGATCATTAAAATAGGGCCCCTACATTTCTGGCGTAAAATCTTTATCCTCCAATTACGTATCATGTTGTGGACATTTTTATGAATTACAATAGTTGATTTTAAAATCATTAATAGTGTTGTATTTATGCACCCATTTACAGTTCAGTAATACTTTACATAGCTAACTCTATTTTTAAAATTCAATTTAGAACTGGACAGAGAAATATGCATGGCAAAGTCCATGAAGTGCCTGGACATGCCCTAGGTGAGTTGGCATGGAGTAATCCAAATGCATTATTCCCCTTAACATCACAAGGAAGCTACAATAGCAGTTCAGGGTCAGTGTAACTGACACAGGGGCAAGAGAATGAAAAGGCATTGTAGTAATGAACTTCCATAAGCTACGGTCAGTGCTGTTCTGGAAACACCCATTATATCAGTGCAATGAGTTTCATCTATAATTCAAGGCCTCAATTAATTCAAGGGCCCACTTAGTGGGGATAATTTTTTCCAGACAATAATCCCCTCCCTCATGGCCAAAAGACACCACCTGAGTATGTAAACCTTCACAACTCAAAACACACTTTAATAGTTGTTGTGAACTTTGCTATTTCTTGTGAACCAACAGAATAATTGATTTTGTGGCTTAACCGTCTTCATAATAATAGGCTTGTTACTGTCACACCTCAAAAAGTTCATTAACACAATACAACAAACATGTTTTAAACACTAAGCTATTCTATATGGACAAATGTATTGGGACACCTACTCCGACATTATTTCTTCTTGAGTTTATTCTGCTTTTGTTGGAGTAACTGCCACTACTGTTCAGAAAAGGCTTTGTACTAGATTTTGGAACACTGCTGTTATCATTTGATTGCATTCAGCAATTTGACTGCAGTGAGGTCAGGATGTTGGACTCATTTCAAAAGTACTGGAGGGAGCAGCATCATTCCAGAGAATACAGTTCGACTGCTCCACAGCCCAATGCTGGGAAGCTTAAAACCCCTCTACATATTTCTGGGCGATGTGATTTCAAATCAGTCTCATAATTAACTGCATATTTTACCTTGATTGCGATTAATGAACGATTACATAAGCTGCTCGAGTTTTTTGCTTCCATGTCACAGATTTGACTGAGCGGAGTCATGTGTTGGTGTTTTGTTTTATTGAAATAATCAACATGGGGGAGGTTTAAAGGTTCTGAATGTTGGTTTTAAAGAATTCTTGTTAGGGTTTGTGAGGTAATATGGAAAAAGACATGGGTCACCATGTTCCAGATATGAGCATGAAACCACTCAGTGACAAACTATGTTGCTTACCTGGAAACTTGTTGACCTGTCCTGAAACAATGTTTTCGTTGTCATGGAAGGAAACACCATGCCAGTAAATGTCACAGGCTGTCCGTCTGCCCACTGGGAACTGGGACATATGGGAAAGAAAAGAATAATAACAGCATTTAATTCAAAAATGGTATAGTTCATTTACAGATTGCTTGAATCCTAATAGGTTAACTTTCCATGCATTAGACCTCCACTAACATCCACACATGTATCCTTGCCTCTTCTACCAGATATAGTGCAAGTATGTGTTGCAATTTATGTTGTTTGAAGGGCACCAAAAGCCATTAGTTATTATGAAAGGAAAAAGCAAGTATGTACAAAAAGATGTTTTGCTGAAAGACACTGGAAACAGTCCTGCCTTTTCAGGCTGTACTATTAAAAGCTATGTTGTATTGCAAGTATGTAAGATTACGTGGTTGAGCGGGATTCTCAGAGGATTATGTCACTGTTTAACAGGCTAATAGAGACTGAAGCAGTGCTCCTATATTAGGCACCTGGCACACCAAGGAAAGTAGGATCTGTGATCAGATTAGGAATGTGTGCAGAGTGTGTGCGTGTATGTGTGTATTTATATTCCCTGAGGTCTCTTAGGAGTGCACACATACACACACACACACGCACCTCCTGAACTCCTCACCCAGTAAAGCCCACCAGAAACAGCCACATCAGCAGAGAGAAGGATATGAACATCAGCATGTGTGAGCATATCAAACGGTCAAATAGACAGCTAATACCACTGTGTTCCAAATACCTTTACTCTTTATTTCAGCCATTTAACCTACACTATTATTCATTCATTTATTCATTCATTCAACTTCTTAATCACTTTTTATTGGTCAGGGTAGTGTTGGTCAGGAGCCTACCCAGAATCATTGGTTGCAAAGCAGGAATACCTCTTTGACGGGCACCAGTAGAAAAATATACTAAATATTTAGATGATTAATAAAATAATGCAAAACAATAAAATCTTGGTTTCCAAGACTATGGTATGCAACTGCTGCTTTAATAAATACATCAGTACGTTCCTGCTTATTATTTACCTCTTCAATAAAGAATGTACATAGCCTTTAACAGATGCCAATATTTGTGAAAGCAATTATCTGCCCATAACAAGATTTTACAGATTTCAATATTTTCTATAACACCATTTATATTGGAGTCAGCGAGGAAGCAATTGAATAGATGTTCGAAAAATAACAGCAAAAAAATAAACATACCCACAATTAAATAATCTCAGTACAAAATAACACTATGTGACAAAAATCCATGTAAATGTATTGGGTGCCCTTCAGACGTATTCAGTAGCAGTAGACCAATTACAGATATGCCGTATCATTTATGTCATGATTTATCTTGTCTATGATCTCTCTTCTAGTAAAGGTAAACAAAAGAATTTTCTCTCCCCATCACCAAATGCTGCTACAGCAGAGCGGCTTGCACCACAGAGTAGAGTACATGAATAAGGCAGTCCCTTAGTTAGATCTAGTGTAAACCCAGTGAATGAGGCCATGGGTCTTCCAGCCAATTACCATTATCCTGACCTAATTGATATCACTTGGCAGAGTTTAGCAGGTCAACCAGGACACGTGAGACTGGCACGAAAAATAAAAAACAGAAAAGCTCAAGCAAGAGCCAGGAAGTCACGGAACTTGTCAGTAGGTTAGAATATGAGGGCAGACCAAGTGTGTGGAGGAGGGACCTAGTGAAGCATAGGCAAGGTAAAAAGCAGTCAGTCAGAGACTCTTCTGCTTCATATGTCAGTACAGTCACCAGTGTGAGTGTCAACATTCGGAAGGTAACCAACCAACACCATGTTAGAGAAGGAAAAATCCTCTCTATTACAGAGTTACAGATGCAGAAGAACTGAATTGTCAACCACTTGAGGGCACACAAGCCAGGTTTGGTACAGCAAAAGATGTTATTAAAGTAATAGAACACAAAGGCATATTTCATCCCAGCCATACTGTTATTTAAAGATAACACACTCCCTCTTGTGTTCTACTGCGAAAGAACAGCACAGCTAGAGCGCTTCTCAACCAATCCGGTTGTATAATGTTGTATAAATCACACCGGTGTTAATGTGACGTGTGAATAACCCAAATACCACAAGGCGTATGTACTGTATGTAAAGACGTATGTAGACGTTGTTATTTAAAGATTACTTATTATTTAATTATTATTTAACCTCTTAAACGGTCAGCATAGCCCCACCAGTTTACACAGAAGTCCCTGTAGTTCGTGTGTAATAAGCCTTGGAGTATTAAGTAGTTAATGCACTTCAGTTAAAACAGCTCTCAAACAGTGTTTTAGGAAAAATATAACACTGATACTGGTCAAGCTCAACATTTCAATATCAGTATCAAAATTTGAAATAATGAAAATGGACTTCACTAAAGAATGTATGCATAGCTTTGATAAGTTAGCCTGCGCTGAACTGCAGGACACAGGAAGGGAAGTGAGGTAGGAATGGATTAAGATTATCCTAGATTATGCTTAATCATTTCCTACCTAAAACATGACCACATGCCTAAAGTCAGCAGGTAGCAGTTTCACCAGTGTTGAAAGAGTGCCGCGACATGACCATGACACATCAAAAGCTAACCAAAGGCATCAGACTATTGTAACTTCATCCTCACTTTTAAACTCTAATGTAGAAAATGGAAACTAGGCTGCTAAATGCACTTTCCATTCTGAGATTTCTCAAGTAAGTACGAGGAATTCCTCCCATCAGCACAAGTAACAATGTGTGAAACGATGGAACTTATTAAAGAGCTATATTAGAGCTTTGATTTAGACATGCACTCGTCTGTGTGGTTGCCTGGCTGTGTGGTCGTGCCTTCTGCTGAGGGCTAAAACACTACGGGTGGTTTCTGGACACAGATTAAGTTAAATCTAGGATTAATTACACTGTCAGTGGGGATCCTCCACTTAATATCCCTTCAGTTGAGGACTAGGCTCAGCCTCAAAAACTGGCCCTCAGGCTTGTAGAGACCTTCCTTGAGCAAGACAATCATTGTATTGTACTGGCTTCTCATACTTTTTAAAGCTGCACTGTAGGTCAGGACTTTCCCAAACCGAAGTAGTGTTATCTCATAGATTTCCTGATAAATATCAATACAGTCTCATTTAAATAGTGAAAAAGGTACCAGCCTTTGGAATGCATCAGATACCACTGCACTGTAGCAGGTTGACAGATCTGTATTGAAGGATATTGGATACCCATAAAAGAAATTTGTAATATACAGCATTTACAATGCTTAGTCTATTTCTAAAGCATGTGTTCCTTTCATCTATTCTCAACATACCCCTTAAATGTTCCCATTTTAGCTTCACCTTAAAACTCCAGGATAACAACTGAACATCATACCGTAGTGTGAGTATTTTGATACCTCAGAATTTGTCTAATGCTTTTAATCACTAGACCTACTTTAGATGACGCTCAACATGTTTAAACATTTACAATTATGCACCTTACAAATGTGCTGACCCATATATCTGGAGAAAGTAGTACAACAGAGTTCGACATAGTAGCATAAAAGGGTGTTTTGTTTAATGGTCATTGTCAGCGTCATTAACCGAGAATGTCATGACTATAGCCATGTCTTTGTCGTCTGTGAACGAGACAGGACAAAAGGTGAAGCAGGTACCGTTTTAATTTGAAACCTGAGTCTTACGAGAAGGGCCTAATGTTACAATGGCCCTTAACGCACGTGTGGATACAGAGCCAGAGTGATGACATTCATTCAGTGTGCGCATGGACTGTCGTGCGCCAGGCAGCTGACACACAGCACGTAAGGTTGAGGGCAGGGTTTTGTTGACAGCTAATTAATATATTAATGGGCGTAATGGTTTCGTTTTAATACCATCTGACTCCCACAGACGATGGAAAGAAACCATATGCTAGCATGGTCATGCACTGCTGAGAGACCAAGGTTAAGACTTGGTGATGTCTGCTGAAATATGGATTATAAATAAATTATAGAGGTTAGTAAAGTTTGTACACGTATATGTGAGTATATATATATATATATATATATATATATATATATATATATATATATATATATATATATATATATATATGAATTCCTAACATATACAGGTATTTGTGAAGACTGCTAACGTAATGCAGGACCACATACTGCAAGCAGAAGTTCCACCCAGAAACCAGTTTGTGTGAAGACAACGTGCTGTGAGCTCTCTGCTACTAGAATCATGTCAGAAATGATCCCTATTACCTGCAGTGACTTATTATTTCCCAGTAATGCACCAGTGAAACTAATGCAGATAGTACAGGTGACCAGATACAGAACAGCCGACTGACCCCAGCTAAGTTTCTCTACAGCTTCACAGTATTATCTTCATCTTAACCCATTAACTAGGCCTATTCCTCAGTAACTACAGGAGCTTCAGTACAAACTGGTGGGGCTATTCTTTGGTAATAGAAGTTTGTAATAACACTTTCGGCCCATCGGCAGAACATAGGCTTTTGTAGCTGAACAACACAGATCAAAATATGTTTAAATATTACTACAATATAATTGTCTGTTTGTCCATAAGATCAGTTGGGTTATATTCAAATGCAGACAAATATTTAGCAAATTATTCTTTTGTTTTATAAAATTATTTTCCTGTAAATATCAGATAAACTGACGAACTGATTTCCACAATGTTGTTAACGATGTTATTGTTTTTTGAATGAACATTGTCTTTCTCTAATAATATAAAACGGCTAAATAATCATCATACCACTAAATTACTCTATGTGTAAACTCAGATCCAACTACTTATTTTACAAGAAAACAAAAATAGATGAAAACATTTTTAAACCAAACTCTTTCAGTACTGAATTTCCATAAAACAATTCAGAAATACTACAATTCACTAGGATGCTAACAAAGTCATTCAGGGTGGGTTTAGTGTGAAACACTTACCAAGGCAGAACTATTCACAATGATGTGAACAGAACCAGATGTCTGCAGAGTTTAATGCCTCTAAGAGCTCCCTCACAGAAGGCTATTATCATTAAATTTTCATGAAAATGCTGCCTGAATAACAAAGCCATTATTTTCTAAAGCTTGTGGTCTAAAATGCTATTTTGAAAGATATTCAAAGGTGCAATGATACATGGAGGGACCATATGCTAGCATGGTCATGCACTGCTGAGAGACAAAGGTTAAGACTTGGTGATGTCTGCTGAAATATAGATATTCAACATAAATTATAGAGGTTAGTAAATGTATATGTGTATGTGTATATAGGAATATATACACATATACATATATGAATATATATATATATATATATATATATATATATATATATATATATATATATATATATATATATATAGGAATTCCTAACATATACAGGTATTTGTAAAGACTGCTAACGTAATTCCTAACATATACAGCAATGATACATGGAGGGAATCGTGAGGCAAAATAGTCCCCGAAATATTATACAGACTACTTAAGACTAAATTCAGATTTAGCACTATTTTAGCATTGCATTTAATCCTCAGGACACAAGTAAAGGTGCACTGGTGCTATAGATTTAAATAGAAATTAAATCCGGTGCTATAGAATTAAAAAGGCTACACTTGCATTACAGACATCCTAATGCCCTGACCACCCCTGTCAAGTGAAGTTCCTCTGCAGTTAACCATTTTGAACCCACACCGAATGACACTGTTTACATCTCAACTGCTGAAATTTCTGAACTGTGCAGAAATGGAAAAATCGATGGGGTAAACAAAGTGCAAAACATGCAGAACTGAGAGTCGAGTGCTGAAGCACTGTGTATGCTGCTCACCACCACCACGCTGCACACGCTTGTCTCCTGTGGGTGCGAGCTGTGGGCTGCTTTCCTCACCTCTTTCCACTTGAGCTGTCTGATGCTGAGCTTCAGCGCCTCCAGTGATGTTTTCGCCTTGGATGTATCCACTGTGACAGATCTTCTCTTCTGCACGACCCTGCTCCCTTTCTCTTTCCCGTTCTCGGCTCGGTCCTCTTCTTTGCTGCCATTCGTCTCTGCTTTGCCCTGCAGGACCTTCCCCGTGCCCTTTATCTGAAGCATCTGCTCGCTGCCCAGCCGGTTCTGTCCCCTCGACTTGTCCGAGTCCTGCTTGACATTCGCATTCGCGTCACGACTGCTCGCTTTGCCCCGGCTCTTGCTGCGATTTCTCAGGTGAACTGAGGTCCTGGAGGTTTCCCTCCGGGCTGACCGGGCCGAGGCTGGGACGGTGGACAAAGCGGGGAGCGCGGGGGCCGGGGCCGCCGCAGCATCGCCGTCCGCATCCTCAGCCGGCGACCTTATCTGCTCAAGCTGCACTTTAACCTTCTCATAGTGCTCACTCATAATGCCACGGAGGTGATGGTGGTACCGAGCGGTTCATTAGCTAATCTCCTTACTCGCGGGCTGGCTCTTCAATACACGGACTAAGGTTACACCAGTGCATTTAATGCGATGTTGATGTAACTATGCTAGCTAGCTAACTGGGCAGGCGAGTAAGACAAGCTAACATGTTCGCTGGCCAGCACGACACCAGCAAACTGGCATTTTCTTTGAGCTCAATAAATGTGCAACATTAAAAGGCCGAGACTCATTTTGCCCACGAGTTGAGTTTTAGAAGACAACATGATTTTAGAAAACCTCCAATTCAAGTGGACCAGCTGACAAACGCTCCCATTACAGACCACCTAAACGACAGCTGTGTTAACCTGCTAGCTACAGTCGGTATGTACCAGCACTAGCTGGCTGGCTAGCTACATATTTCCTAGCTAATGCTATAAGAAAATGGCCATTGTCCTCCACAAACCATTTTAAACTGACGGCACAAATCACAGCACTTCACGGCTAGCTACATGTGAAAGTGCTCGGAGTCTGCTGAAATCAACGCCCCGTCGTTAGCCGTTAGCTCGCTTCCCAGTCAGAGGACCGTTAACCGTCCTCGCTTCGGTCCTCTTTCTCTCCTGGAGGAAAGCTGAGTAGCAGGCTACTTACTGCTGTACACCCGCCGCTTTAATGTGCAGAGTCAGTCGAGCAGAGCATACTGTGGTGTACGGGGGTTTACCTCCTGACAGTTGGCCGCAGCCTGCACTGGACAGCCCGCCCGCTGCCTCAGTCTGACAGCAGCAGGCGGGGCAGCTGCAGCCCCACTGTTTTGGTAGCGTTGACAACGCAACGGACGGAATCCGTGGAGGTACATTATAGACATAAACGCGTTTCACCCGTTTACCTCCCTGCTCTTACAGCGCCCGTATTACTTTTTTTTTTTTTTTTTTTTAATAAAATAGTTGGATGACTTTGTAAACCCCTTCAAAGAGTTTCGCTCACTGCCTCGTACATATATGAAAAATGAAAAAAAAAAAAAAATCCCATTTAGCTGTACAGCTCCGTGTCCATTATCCCACTACCGTTCAGAGCAACTCACACCAAACAGCACATGCAGACTTCCACAGCCGTCTCAGTAAATGAGACAGTAAAGCCTGACTGCAGTGTGTTAAATGTTAAATAAATATTATTAACAGTAAATACAAATAACTGAAAATGAAGACTGTGAAATGTTTATAAAACATTATATAAAAATAAAATTTGTAATAAATAATTTTTTTGGTTTGCATTTAAATATATTCCTCAGCTACTTTCACCCCCTGGGGCGTAACAGCTGAAAGCAGCCTCACCAAATGTTTTTGTCCTGCTTGTAGGAACAGCTGAAAGAGACAAACTGGTCTGGAGGATCTGAAGGACCTTACTGGTTCATAAAACAATAAATTATGATGGGGTAAACTGGTGATCTACATAATGATCAATATGAAAAAGTAGATTAGATAGACTCACTGTACTCTACATGAATGCAAAAGCATTGTCTGTGTTTGACAAGTTCAGATGGTAATGAATGATCAGTCTTGTTAAATTTAGGCTTGTATATTTTGAGCTTATTATCATGTGTATTCTGACAAGTTAGTTAGCTAGTTAAAGTCTTGTAACTTAGTTAAAAGGTTGAATAATCCAACTGATGGTCCTAATATGCATTATAGATTTAATTCGATTAAAAGACATTTTCAATAGGCTGTGTCTCTGCATTACTGGCAAGGCCTGTATTGTTTTTATGGTCAAGGTTCAGCATAAAAAAATATTAGATTTCTGACCTAGCTTTGAACTTTGAGACTCAGCCGCTGAAACATCACAGTGTAGTTTTACTGTTTCAGTCAAACCATGAGGGCAGAGCTTTTATGGCTTAATTGGCAGCATCACAACTACACATTGCCTTGTTGAGAGCAGATTTGGTGCAGACATACACAGACATATTCTGAAAAGCATGACAGCATTACTCTACATCCACCACCTGGCACTACAATTCAAACAGCCAGTCTAAAGTGTCCTGCACTGTCTATGCAGTGTACTGCAAAAAGCTTCTAGTTCTGTGAGATTCTTGGGCCGTCTTGCACGCACTGCTCTTTAGAGATCTACCCACAGACTTGTGATGATGTGCTTAAGTTTAATGGAATTCCTTCATTCCTCTTCTACTGAAATATGCCTCATGCCACTGGCTACAGGACAAGCCCAAAGCCCAAAGAACCAAGCAAATCGAGGAAATGAATTGTCTTCTTATAGGGGTCTCCTGCTTTGTGGGCATCAAATATCTTAATTATCAGGGTGCTAGTCGGCTGCTTGTAGGATCCCATACCTACTGATTGTTGGAACAAGATATAAGGAGAATATTTGTAAAGCTTTGATATTTATCAGGCCAGTCACTGATTGTGAACAAACCATAGCTTAGCATGTTAAAAATGGTTTCATCTTTAACTTGATGCATTTTGTAGATCACTAAAACAGCTTTCTAATTGATGTAAATAAATAAATAAATAAATATACATATAAACAAATTCCAAGATAAAAAAAAATGAGTTGCCTTGCGTTTTAAAGTGGTAGTAACTTCAGGCTCAAGCAGATGGCGTTGTACAAGGATGGTGGGGTTATAAATACCTGCAGGGTGAGGGACATTCACTGCACTGCACTGCACCACCTCTTCTCAATCTATGAATCCCATCACACCCCACAGGTATTTATAGCCCGACCATCGTTGTGCAAAGCTATCTGCAGGAGCCTGAAGTTAATACCACCTTAAAGATGCAAGGTGTCTCATTTTTTGTCTAGGAGGCATATGGATAGATATGTATTCTCAAGGAATATTGGAGTTGATGTATAACACAGGAAAATATTCATTCCCAAACTCTTTATATTCTTATTAGGACTGGTTTCTGTATATCAAGATGTTTAGATGTTCATTATGGACTAAGCTGAAGAAAAATGTCCTCTTCATAGTTCACCTCCCTTTTAGGGGGCTACATGTAAAGAAGGAGAATAAGCTCAGGCTGAAGGATCTACTTCACTACTTTTTCCTAGGAACAAAAGAATAACTGTGATGCCCAAAAAGTTATATTCATCATGATGTTCTGGATGAATGCTGACCTCCTCTAGATTTCCAGAACAATGCAAGCTTGTGGGATGCAACAGAATCAGCCTCTGCGTATGTTCTACTAACACACCTCCTCAAGGAGAATCTGCTTAAGTCTGCCCTCTTCTGGAAAACCACTCAACCAGCCTCAGCCAATCAGATCCCTCCAGGTAACAGAAGTTTGGGGTTTCGGTGAAGCTCAGAAAGGGAACACTTCAGGAAGAAAATCACATACATCAAGTCCTTCAGAAGTCTTGTCATCATGTGCCACATTCCAGTCTTCTGTTGTTTTGCGGATTGAGAGTTATGGACAAAGCAGAGAATGAACAGATCCCTAAGACACTGACTCAAATGTTGTGGCTCTGACGTCAGAGATGTGTCATTGTACTCAGGCGTTTGCAAATCTTTTAAATCTTTAAACAGGTTTGGGTTGCATTTGGGGAAGGTGTTCAGCTTTGTGCACCTGATTGTTCAGGAGTTTCTGGCTGCTTTACACAAGTCATAACAGACAACTGAGGTTGTGAAACTTTGGTACATGTCTCAGAGAGTTGTTTGGGGAGTGATGAAGAGAAAGGGAGTTTTGTGTATGTGTGATGGTTTTCAATGTGGTTGAAGTCAGGTGACTGTGACGTCCACTCTAGAATCTTTCAGGACTTCATCTGAAACCAAGCCTTGGTGGACTTGACATGCTTGGGATGATTGTCCTGTTGGAAGATCCCATGACACCTAAGCTTCAGCTTCCTCACAGAAGGCATGATGCTTTCTCCTAGAATTTCCTACTTGATTAAATCCATCTCGCCCCGCACACCCTGCAGGTTTCCAGTGTCAAAGGAAAGCAAATAAGCCCCAGAGTATCACCAAGCCACCACCAAGCTTCACTGTAAGCAGGGTGTACATTTTCAGTGTATGGTTCATTCTTTCTCCTCCTGATTCAAACATACCTGAAAAGTTCCAATTTAGTTTCATTGCTCCACAGAAGTTTTGGGATACTTTTCTGAACAATAAACAATAAAACACAACTGTCCATTCATGCCTTCTGAGGAAGCTGAAGCTTGGGCGCCATTGGGCCTTCCAACAGTACAACTCTCCCAAGCATACCTCAAAAGTCCACCAAAGGCTTGATTTCAGAAGACATCAGAAGAAGGATTTGAAGAAGGCGGTTGCAGCACACAATACCATGAATATTAGTGAACTGGCCATGAGGAATGGGCTAAGATTCCTCACTGCCAGAAGATGGTGTTTGGCTATGCATCATATTTGCACAGATCATAACAGCAAAAGTATTAAAGACTTATGAAGGTGTTGAATAATGTTAAATCTTAAGTAGTCATGAAAAGAGTCATTTTGTGCTGAATTTGGGGCTATAAAGATAGCTCTTGTTTGATTGGTTTATTGCAAACAGCTGAAGGTTTGTACATTTTCTAATAAACCTAGTTTGCAATGGAGGTTGAATAATTTAGATTGCAGCTATATATACACACACTGCCCTGCTGTCCTTTAGCTTGGGACTATAAGTGGACTCCATTGGTCTCTGAATGATCTATTTAGGAAAATAGTAGCTGTACCTAAAGACCAAATTGCTGTGATGTCCCATGTACTGCATTGAAACCTCACCTGTACCAATCCAGCTCAAGCAACTCTCCTTGCATCCTTAACCTCTACAGACAGAGCAGAGACTCAGTCGCACCATAGCTTAGTCCCACCAGGCCTGTGAGTCCTACCGACAAAAGCCGACTAGAGAAGGTTACTGGGGTTACAGGGATTCCTGTCTGACAGATTTTTCAATTCTTTCCGTTCACTTCTAACATTGATGAATAAAATAAATCAATAAATAAACTTAATGCTAATTAGCACCACACACAGTACTCACTGCAGTGTTCTCGCTCAGTTCCCTGCCTAAAGGACTTGACCACACATTCTACACCACCTGTGATGCTGGCTAGAGGGGGACAGAGGCTGACTGACCGGGGAACCAAAAGTAAATTCAAGTACACATACACATACATGGCTTAGAGATGCATGGCTTAGAGAGCTTCTTTTTAAACAGTATCCATGGTCCTCCCTCGCTCTATCCCTACAGAGTGGAATCTAAAGCCAATGTTACCAGCAAGTTTTTCTGTAGTGAACCTACTCTCTGATCTGCTGGGGATCCACAATTTAAACTTTTAGAAAAGTTTTAGAAAAACTAGAGAGAGTTACTGACTTTCTCTATAGATAAACACAGAACACACGCACTCACCTCAACGTAAGACATACACACACTGACAGGCACACATGACCGGCCCTTTTCACATTTACATTAAAACCTTTTACAATCACAGTATTTCATATATTTCACATTTTCTCCAAAGATGAAAAATGAGTGTTTAAATGAAATGAGAGGAGGAGGATCTTCCTCAGATTCCTCAGTTTAAACAGTGTCTATTCATTTGTAGATCTGGAAGCGTTATATTCAAAAGATTAAATAAGTTCCAATGTGTTCCAAGTTCAAGTTTTTAAAAGGAATCTGCAGCATATTTACATATGAAAATGAATAAAATAGAATTAATAAAATAAGATAAGAAAATACGAAAATAATTATTTCCTTAAAAAAACATAATTATCTAAAAAAATGAGGCTGTGGGATTAAAGCAAATTGAAATTGAAATCACACCACATAAATCATGTAGCCACCGACATTTAAAATGAGTCAAAAACTATTTCTGAATTAAACACTGCTACATTTATGGCTGGCACATTTACATCCTTTGGACTGATTATATCGTCCCCAGGCTGACAGAGAGGCATTCGTTGCTACATTCTGCAGTCTTGCTACGTATGTTAAAAAGCCTATCCCAATAGTTAACTAACTGGCTGGACAGTTGAGCTAAGTAAGCTTATGGAGCTCACAGAGGATTTGGTTGTGTGTCCTCGGCCTAACTGGCAGCATGATTCAAATTGGTGACACTCAGTCTGACAAATCAGATGTTAGAATGTCCCTCCCTGTTCAGGTTGTAGTTGCAAAAAATCCTCATCTAAAAATCATCTACACTGAAATTTCAGCACATTCTTTGCATTGGTGGTTTTTCAGACGATTTAAGTGTGGTTTAGAGGGAGTGTCATGTTGCTCTGTTGTGGGATTTGTATTTCCTGGTCCTACTAGGACTCTTAATTTCCTACATAAACATCTTAATTAATAAAACATCTTAATTTTCTCCTTTCTTTTCTCTCCTCTATGTGTTGAGCTGCCCCCTGCTGTCTGCCTGATGCTGATTCATGCTATATACCTCTCTCCCCTAACGTTTTCCTGTGCTCCTCCTAACCCCTTGTGTTTCTCCCTCCTTTCTGTTTTCTATCTGTCTCTTTCACATGTGTTAGGATACCTGGATCCAACTGTTCCACCCTGGTACCGTCTGACCTGACTCTTCACTACCCTCCTGCTCGCTGTGCTGCTCTCGGGCCTGTGATTATGCCTGTGACTGTTTATCTGCATGGACTTTATCATCTCACTCACATTTTCATCTTGTGTGGCTTGACGGCACCTTTACTATTTTTCTCTTAATTCAGTTTAGTTTTATTGTTGTTTTTATTCCTTTTTTGTTTATTATTTTTATGATCCGGTGTCGACCAGAGGTTTCTTCCTCTTGACCTGGGGGTGTTTTTCCTTGCCACTGTTACCACTAGCTTGCTCAAAAGAGGCTCAAACCCAAGTCTCTGTAAAGCTGCTTTGTGACAACATTCGGTGTGAAAAGCCTAAATAAATAAATCTGAATTGAATTGATCTGAGCTGGTCCAAATTTTCTACCATAGTCACACTCAGACAAGACGATGAGGAGATAACATGGCAGCTGAAATCTGTTTGAGAATGAACTGCAGGATCAGCCAGTTATAGGTAAGGCTCAGAGGATATGATGGCCCAATATCCGGTTATGATTATCCTCCAAGTGTTTTGTGAATCTTGTACCGGGCATATATTCTTGCTCTGAGATCATGTTTGCTCTTGTGAGACGTTGTTGTTGTTGATGAGCCCATGTCTAATCATGTATCATTCTGAACTCCATACAACTGATCTCCAGTAACTCTCACATGCCGCAGGCCATGAGGAGGGGAGAAAAGCTTAGTAGAAAAACGCACAGACACACACTCGCTCACTTTACAGGCATCGGGTGTTGCGTCAAGCTCATTTCTGTCAAATCAGCCTATTGGTGAGGCCTTTTGTCGTCTAGCTATCATTAGGTTTCCAGGGTTAGGGACTGATTTCATGTTGTTTCACTATGTGAACACCAGGACAAGTTGCATGTTCATTACTTCTGTTGTTGTCTGTAAGCATGAAAGCACCAGTGCTTATTTATTATGAGTTATACATTAGACATTAGACATTAGAACATTAGCTCCACAAGGTGGCAGTGGCGTTCTAATAGTGTTTTCCTGGGCAGAGAAAGGTGAGTAAGTGATTTGGCACATCTTAGCTATAATAGTCTTCTTCCCAGTGGTGAAGGAGGTCATAACAAAGGGCATCCCTTCATTTATTTGTGCAAAAGGTACAGTAGGTACAGTCTTGTATTTCTGTAATCCACAGCAACTTAACCACAAGCAAATCTTTTTTTTCAATTATACCCTTCCAGTTCTGTGCTGGTGTAATTCCCTTAATTACACAAAAATGAATCTCACACAGACTCTTAATGTCACACAGACTATGGTTGTTTTTAAATTTCAAATGACTTTAAAGGAAGGGTGATATTCAAACACTGATATTCAAAGCACTACACTGCAACTGTTTCTCATCCTAATGTAGGCTATTCAGTGCAGCAGCAAGGGATGTTTAGTACCTTTTACTTCAGGCACTCACAATTGTGAGGTGTGGGTCCATGTCAGTCAAATTGGGAACAGCCCTAAAATGCATTAAACACACAGTGTATCCTGAGTCGTTGGGCTTTCTGTTCATCACTGAAACCAATCCTTAAACTTCTGAGGGATCCCTTTAGATTGTTCTGCTGCTGGAGGAGCTCTCTCCGAGCCTGAGCGGCTCCTCACGGTTCTCTCATAAACCTCCTCCAGAAGTGAGTGAGTCTCTGTAAGCTGTGAGAATCTCTGCTTCAGTTCCTGCAGCTCTGTGTCCTTCTGCTCCATCTGTCTGCTGAACTCTTCCTGCATCTTTGACCTGGAGACCAAAATGTTTCTCTGGAGTTCAGGCAGGATGATCTTCATGAGGTCTCGCTCCGCCTCAATTCTGGCTTCTCCTTCATACGTCTCCTTGATCTCCTCCATCTCCTGTCTGTGTCTCTCCTCCATCTCTCTCCTCTCCCTCTCTCTGTTTTCCTTTAGTCTCTTCACCTTCTCCTCCATTTCTGTTCTTCGCTCTAACTCTCTTTCCAGCTCTCTCTGCAGTTCTCTCTTTTTCTCCTCATCCCTCTCTTCTTTCATCTTCCTCTCCAGTTCAGTTGTTCGGTCATTTAATTGTCTGATATCTCCTTCATGCTCCTGGATTACTCCCTCTATCTTCCTCAGAGAGTTCTTCACCTCATTTTCTAGCTTCTCTTTGATTTTTTGTTCTTCGTTTACCTTCCTTTCTTCTCTGTCTTTCATGATCTTTGCCTCCATTGCTCTGATCTGAGACTGTGTCTCCAGGTAGATCTCACTGCTGTAGAATTTCTCTCTGTTTCCTTCCACCATCTTCTCTATGTTCTCCAGCAGCTCTGAGATCTGAGAACCATCTCCACCCTCCTTAATGTTGAGACAGTGAAACCTGTTCCCACATTTCTCTACAAGTCTCTGGACCTCCTGGTTGTCTGATTGGACAAACTCTTCAATGTTCTTCTCTTGGTCTTCATCAGTAACAGTGAAGAGGATCACGGTGTTCCTCCAACATCTCTCTCCAAACATCTCCTCCATTTTCTCCAGCATCCCTCTCTCCTCTCCTGTAGACTGCTTCACTGGTAGGACTACGAGGAAGGCGTGCGGTCCTGGAGCAGACAGATGGACACAGTGTCCCACGTCCTGTCTCAGCTCCTCCAGAGAGAGTCCAGGACTGAACCAGTCAGGAGTGTCCACCACAGTCATCTGCCTCCCAGCCACCTCCCCCTGTCTGCTCTCACTCTGCTGCCTCACTGTAGACGCTCCAGCCTGGCTCCTCTCCTCTCTGCCCAGGATGGTGTTTCCTGCTGCACTCTTCTCACATCCAGTCCTCCCCAGCAGCACCAGCCTGAGTTCTGCTACAGGAACGGACACCGGAGAGGCTGCACTAGAGCACTCTTCACTCACTGTAAAGAACATAAAAAGAGGCAGAGAGACACAACATTACATGTGAATTCTGGTGATTATGGTACTCTGTGAAATACTGACGACACCAAACGATACAGTAACCATTAACCTTTAGAGGACATTTCTCCACCAAAGTTGACAACTCTCTCATATAAGGCAGTATAAAACTTTTTATTCCAGTAAATAAATATTCAATTCTAATTTTACACATCCAAACAACATTGTAGAATTAGTAATAAATTTTAAATCCACTTTTAGCATATTTTATCTTTTAACACACTACTCACTGTTTGGAGGATCCAACTCCTTGCTGTTTCTCCTCCTGAGTGGTGGGTCTGGATCTGTTCTCTCCTGCAGCTGCTTGTTTCTCTCCTCTAGAAGTCTGTCTTTCTCCTCAACCTGCTTGTCTCTCTCCAGTAGCTGTGTGTCTCTCTCTATTAGAAGTCTCTCCTTCTCTTCAAGCTGCTTGTCTTTTTCTTTCAGTTCAGTTTTCTGTTGCTCCAGTAGGATCATCATCTCCTGTAGTTCACTGCTCTTCTCCTGCAGTTTCTCTCCCAGTGTCTCCAGCTGCTTTTTACTGGTTTCCACCTCTTTCTCTGCATTCTCCAGTAGAGTCTCTTTCTCATTCAGCTCTTTATTCTTCTTATGTATAGTTTTATTCTGGTTCTCTATGGTCTTTCTTAGTTCCTCTAATTCTGTGTCCTTTTGTTGAAGTTGTTTGTGTTTCTCTTCTAAGCTCTTATTTCTCTCCTCCAGCTGCTTTTCTCCATTTTTCTCCATCTCTGAGATCTTCTGTTTCAGTGCTTCTAACTGTCTGTCTTTCTCATCCATCTTACTCTCAAACTCTTTCAGTTTCTGTGTTAAAACAGTCGGAGTAAGGAGTTCAGGCAGGGTCCTAATGAAGTATCTGTCTTCCTTTACTGCACTCCTCTCTCTGATCTCCATCAGTCGGAGTTCCTTCACCATCCTCCTCCTCTCCTCCTGCAGCCTTTTCAGCTCCTGTTCAGCCTCCTTCATCTGCTCACCTTCTCTCTCTACTTCTCTCTTCAGCTCTCTCCTCTTCTCTTTATTTCTCTCCTCTGATAACATTTGTTTATGTTCATGTGCTTGTATTTTGTGCTGCTTTATCTTCTTCTTCAGCTTCAGAACTGCTTCCGCTGAGCTCCTCAAAGCTTCCACAACAGCCCTCATTTTTTCCCTGCTCTCCTCTTCCTCTCTTTGTCTCTTCTCCACTCTTTCTCTCACTCTTCTTTCCTGCATCTCTCTGATCTCCAGACTGATCTGTCTGATGCGCTCTCTCTCTCCATGTTCTTCCTCTTCCAGTGCTTCTTCTTTACTATCTGTTTGTTTGACTGAGGTCTCCAGTTCAGTCTCAGCTTCCCTTATCTGCTCCTCCTGTGCTTTCTTTTCTTCTATTAAGCTCATTAAGTTCTTCAGTACAGGACCAGGAAAGCTCTCTACCTTTAATTCTGAAATAATCAGTTATGATAGATTCATTATTCTACCACTTCAAGCTATAAACTTGAATTTGTGTATTTGAAAATGTGTTCAGTGTTACTCAGTGTTTATGAAAAGCAACACTGCTTAAAACTTAGACAGCTAATTATGCATTAATCATTAATCAAACAGGATTAAACACTTATGTTGTTAATCTGTGTTGTTATCTTAATCTTTATCTTTATTTATCTAAAGAGTAGCAAATCTTTTTTAATACAAAGAAGTAACGGCTGCCTGGAAAATCGATCACATGATTCATTATCAATTCTCCTTAATATAATATCAGCGCTTCAGCATAAAGGAATATATTATTATGACAGTTAATGATTGGTGCTGTTTGCATGTAGCATTTCTAAATGGGTAAAACCTCATTTATTTAATCCTGAAATTCATTTAATCACAATGAATGACCACATGCTCCAATGTACGTTGGCTAAGCCCCACCCCTCACATGGGGCTCCTCTCAAGTCTCAACTAAGACTTGTCCCAGGCCTAATGAGCACTCCTCAAAAGCCTCTGAGGTTCTTTTATTCAGTAAGACGTTTCTGTTACTAGAGTTCATTGAATTACTCCATTGTCCATTGTGCTGTTTTACTGACCAGGGTAAAGATATGCCTTCACTGCTCCTGCCTGCCCATCTGATGAGGAGTACTGGACTGCTCTCAACCCATGCAGCCTGTCACAGCCCATTCATTACACAAGCAGTCTTAACTATAAACACTGACAAGATAACCTTAAAACACACACACATACTCACACACACACATATATTCCGAGATATCTATGTCCATCCTCACCGGTCAGCAGAGCAGATTCCTCCATGTTCATCTTCTCCTCTTCTGTCCATTCTCTGTCCCTCTGTAGAAGAGAATACAACGGTGTGAGGGTCTACTGCATGCTGTCATACTGTATGATATATGATCAATAACTGTTTCTTTGATCAAATCACTGTTGCTGTGTCAGTATGAAGCACTGAGAGCTGACATGACTACTTTCTTTCTGAATACCAGACACTAAAGACATCAATTATTCCTCCTTTTCTATGGTATACATTAAACATCATGAAATGAACTGAAGTAAATTGATGAACTTTCGGAATAATGAACCCTGAACACATTTACACAAACTGACATTTATCTACAGATTTACAGCCATATTAATACACTTTATTAGAGATTGGAGATTCACTCAGAATAATGAGCTCACCTGAGAAAGGACGACTGCATCAAGTAGAGGAGGTTCTGATCAGAGACAAAGTAAGAAGATTTCAAATACTGTGATCTCAAAACATCCCCAAACGTTCTGCTCCTGTTTTCTACATTTGATGTCTAAGATGTTGGGGAGTCCTTTTCTGATTGTCTTTAACCTGTATATCCTGTAGAGCTATTCTTTAATAAATATATTCACTCCATATGTCAGCTGGCCAATTACTTCTGTCATTAGCTCCTATTATCTCATACATGGAGCAGTGTTAATCTAAACTGACAAACAAGACTCTTAATTAAAACTCCACATTTCTGATATTAATGATAATTAGTCTGTGATGGGGAGAACCTTGATCAGATCTCTCAGAAGAACATTACTTTGCAGCCTCTCAGTATCAGACTGCAGATCAGACATCTCTGTGTGTTCTACACTGTGATGATGCAGACGACGCTGATGTGTGCGTCTGTGTGTGTGTGAGCTCACATTCAGCCTTTAGAACAAAAAGCTTCTTCATGAAGAATCAAAACCTCAAAAATCAAAGCAGTTAATTACACTCTTTTACACTCACCTCTTTGCGTTTCTCTGACGTTCATCTGTGGAAGTGAATAAAATGATTAGATGGTTTAATGAATGGTATCATAAGTTAATTCTAACATTTTAATAAGAGCTAAATAATGATGATCATCTTCAGACTGTAGTTAATGGATGTGATCAGGAACTGGAAGTGTGAGTAAAGCTGGGAATCTAATGATGTGTTAAATCAGTGGATTGTTACACTGAGCTGTTTAACCAGCTGATCAGATCATACAGATGTCTGCAGGACTTTCTTTTCAGGAGGATCTGACCCAGATGGGAGGGGTTTGTTCTAAAACTCTTTGTTTGGGTTTAGGAATTGTGTGTTTGTGGAATTGTTGTGTTGTGTGTGTTTTCTTGTTGTCCTGCAGGACTGTGTTTTACTGTTTTACTCCTCTGAGCAGAAACAGAAACAGGGGCAGAAGATCTTCTCTGGGATCAGAGAAGAGACATGGGTTATGGAGTCCATCTGTGTTCTCCTGAATGAAGTCCTGAAGATACTCTGAGCATCTGGAGATAAACAAACATGGCTGGATGAACATGATTTGTTCACTGAGCAGTGGAGGGAGAACTGTCCTCACAGTCAGAGTTTATTGATTCCTGAAGTGTCTTCAGTAAAGCTCTACTGGACAGCTCTGTGAGGAGAAAGCTCCACATTCATATATATATATAATATGTCTCCATATTGACTTGTGTTTAGTAGTATCCAAGCTTAGAGGTATCTTTGAATTTTTAGTCTATTCAGACCAGCTGAGGTTATTCTTAAGTGAGTAAACAGTGAAGCTCTTTTGTAAGTCGCTCTAGATGAGAGCGTCTGCTAAATGCCTTAAATGTAAATGTAAATAATTCTTCCTGAAGATGAATCTCTAATAAAGTCAATAATGCTCTGTATTGATCAGACACATTCACTGAATGCTGAGCTGGGTGTTAAGCAGTGGATCAGGTTCTACAGATGTTTATTGGTGTGTTTGAGCTGTGCTGAGTTCAAATGTAGAAATAAGAATTGACTGAAAATGAACCAATTCAGATTCATCAGACAGTAAAACTAATGACATCATCACATTTGTACTGAAAGCAGTGAACTGAACCTGCACTGTCATGATGCAGCATGCATGTGTGGGGGAAACAGTGCATCACCTGAACCCCAGTGTGCTCAGTGTGTGTTCCTCGAACATCTCTACTTCTGCTCAGTCTGCTCTTGGTGTGTGTGTGTGTGTGTGTGTGTGAGTGAGTGTGTGTGTGTGTGTCAGTAATGGAGGTGAAGGAAAATACAATAATGAGAGATTCTAATAATGATGATGATAATGCTGATGCCGATGATGTAAAAGCTCACAGTGACATCACTCCCAGCAGAGTCCGGACTGCTTTTATCTGTTGTGTTTTTCGTCATTAGTAAACTTCACTGTCTCCACACTTCTGCAGTGCAGTGGGATTATGCACAGGTGCATTATGGGAAGGAAGGTGGGAGATGGAGGTGTAAAGCTTTCATTTTGTGATCAGAGACTTTTCTTATCTCATGAATATGAACCTGAAACCTGGGTTCATGTGATTGATTGATGTCTGCATTAGAATTTAATACCAGTGATTAGAATAGCAACAGGAGGTTTTTACCATCCATGGGAGAAAAGACAGTGCAGGTATTTACTCACCAGAGAGGCTGTGTGGAGAAAAACAGAAGAGAAGACAGAGTTAGATAAATCTCCATTAGAAGATCTAACTAAAGTCAAATACTTGGGAGATAGAAGAATGATTTAGTAACACTTGATCTCCTAATTAGAAATCTCCTTTTCTCATCTGTACTGTAGCTGATCATCCTTCACTGCTGCACTGTCACCCAATGCTTTCACTACAACTCGATGAAGATCTTCAGCTAAACACTTCAAGTGTAAACCTCCAGCAGATCCTCAACCCTTCTAGAAATGTTCAGATTTAATCAACATTAATCACTTCATGGAGGGCTTTTCTCTCTTAGTAGACAGTCCTGTGTTCCTGCATCAACACCAGCAGCACAGATGTGTGAGATACTCTTGTTCTGGAGGCAATGACATTTACAGACACACAAAGCTACAGAACTGTCTGCTGAACTAAAAGTTGAATCTGTGTCACAACTAAAATATTAATATTTTTAATTAATTAAAAAAGGAAAAACACAGACATGCCAGAAGTCAGAAGTCATAGTAGTATGTAAATGAATCATGAAGAGTTAGCTCAGGGGACGGCTTGGAAACGCTCACACCTGTATAAGTTGTGAGATGTTATCATGTGAGTGATGCTGAACACTGGCCAGTGTGCTCATGGCAAGGCATGGTGAATTATTGGAGTGTGAGCGAGGTCTGATGGTTGGTGTAAGATGGATGCGACATTCCATTTCCAAAGAAATCTCTCTGTGTGTTTTACACTTTGGTAATGCACCCAGTGTTGAGGTGTGTGTGTACTCTCTCTATGTGTTCTACATTGTGGGGATGCATACAGTGTTGAAGTGGGCATGTGTGTAAGTAAACTCTCTGTGCTGCTGATGTTGAGGTGAACACGACTCTAAACACACAGTACACATAAACACATTCAGCCTTTAGAACAATAAGCTTCTTCATGAAGAATCAAAACCTCAAAAATCAAAGCAGTTCATTACACTCTGTTATACTGTTTTACACTCACCTGCCAAAGAATAGAAATTCCCCTGTGGAAGTAAATAAAATAATCAGATGGTTTGATGAAAGGTATCATAAGTTAATCATAACATTTTAATAAAAGCTAAATAATGATGATCATCTTCAGACTGTAGTTAATGAATGTGATCAGGAACTGGAAGTGTGAGTAAAGCTGGGAATCTAATGATGTGCTAAATCAGTGGATCGTTACACTGAGCTCTTTAACCAGCTGATCAGATCATACAGATGTCTGCAGGACTTTCTTTTAGGAGGATCTGATCCAGACGGGAGGGGTTTGTTCTAAAACTCTGTGTCCTTCATTAGTGATCCTAATGTGTCTCTAAAGCTCATTAAAAGAGATCAGTGTTGTTTTAAAGGACATCCATGTTCTGCTGAACCTGCTTCCAATATTCCATCTTCCACCTTCCCTGCAGCCCAACTGCTTCTTCTTACAGCTCTCAGAGCTTCCTCACACACATCACAACCTTCTGTCCATCATTACAACACCTGTGATTCTGCCATTTCCCAGTCAGATGAACTCATACTGGCTTGTGTTTGAGTTTTCTCTCACTGGAACTAAATGAAGGTTCAGAAGCACAAAGGCTGTTTTACTCCTCTGAGCAGAAACAGGGGCAGAAGATCTTCTCTGGGATCAGAGGAAAGACATGAGTTATGGAGCTCATCTGTGTTCTCCTGAATGAAGTACTGAAGATACTCTGAGCATCTGGAGATAAACAAACATGGCTAGATGAACATGATTTGTTCACTGAGCAGTGGAGGGAGAACTGTCCTCACAGTCAGAGTTTATTGATTCCTGAAGTGTCTTCAGTAAAGCTCTACTGGACAGCTCTGTGAGGAGAAAGCTCCCCATTCATTTAATAAATGGAATGAACTGCTCCTTCATGAAGGATCATCATCATCATTCATCTCTATTTCAGTCTGTCTCACACTCCTCCCTCTTCACTCTTCTCTGTCTGATTACAGACTGTGGAGGTGAATAAGCCAGTCTGAAGAGTTCAGGACTGAACCTGTGTTACATAGAAATCACTGCAAATAACAGCTTCTCTGATTATGCACAGGTGCATTGTGGGAAGAAAGGTGGGAGATGGAGGTGTAAAGCTTTCATTTTGTGATCAGAGACGTTTCTTATCTCATGAATATGAACCTGAAACCTGGGTTCATGTGACTGATTGATGTCTGCATTAGAATTTATTACCAGTGATAAGAATAGAAACAGGAGGTTTTTACCATCAGTGGGAGAAAAGACAGTGCAGGTATTTACTCACCTGAGAAGCTGTGTGGAGAAAAACAGAAGAGAAGACAGCGTTAGATAAATCTCCATGAGAAGATCTAACTAAAATCAAATACTTGGGAGATAGAAGAATGATTTAGTAACACTTGATCTCCTAATCAGAAATCTCCTTTTCTCATCTGTACTGTAGCTGATCATCCTTCACTGCTGCACTGTCACCCAATGCTTTCACTACAACTCCATGAAGATCTTCAGCTAAACGCTTCAAGTGTAAACCTCCAGCAGATCCTCAACCCTTCTAGAAATGTTCAGATTTAATCAACATTAAACACTTCATCGAGGGCTTTTCTCTCTTAATAGACAGTCATGTGCTTCTCCTAGGGTTGCAAAATGTTGGGAAATTTTAAAGTTGGTAAATTTACCATGGGAATTAAGATCAATTAAGGGGAATTTATGGAAATAAAATGGGAATATTCAAAGCTAAAGGTGAGAAACTTACATATAGTTGGTAAAAAAAATACTAAAGCATAAGCTTGGCTAAAATAATTAGATATGATACCAAAACAGTTAAATAGCAAAGCTGCTCCTCAATCCCAGGAACATGGCACATTACACACTGAAGGCCTGAAGGGTGTACAGCATATGTCCAGATGATTTCAAGAAACCTAACACTCACCACTAGCTTGTCGGAAAATACCTTTATTTGATTTGATGTTAATAATTAATAAGAATTCATTATTGGTTACAAAAATGTAAGGGGTGGCTCTAGGGCAAGGCCTCCTCCTGCCACCAGGGGGAGGCCCCGAGTCACCCCAGCCAGTAATCGAGCCCAATTCCCTCCACCTGGGCAGTAGGCTATGTAGGCACACAGATCCAGTTGCCCCGGGGCTGGATCTTTTGACTCTGGTGGTGTGTGTGTCTGTGTGTCAGTCAGTTTCTCGAGTTGAAGGCTGAGTGTGTGTCACTCCCCTTCATGTGTCTCTCCTGAGTCTGTCTCCCTGTGTCTGTGCAGTGTGTGTGTCTGTGTGTGTGTGTGTGTGCGCGTAGCACACATACACTCATGTACCAGAGGAAGGTAGGAGTGTCTGTCTTCCCTGGTGTGTGTGTCTGTGTGTGTGTGTATGTGTGTGTGTTTGCACACATACACTAGTTTTACAGAGGAAGGCAGGAGTGTCTGTCTTCCCTGGTGTGTGTGTCTGTGTGTGTGTGCGTGTAGCACAAATACACTTGTGTACCAGAGGAAGGCAGGAGTGTCTGTCTTCCCTGGTGTGTGTGCCCGTGTGTGTGTGTATGTGTGTGTGTTTGCACACATACACTAGTTTTACAGAGGAAGGCAGGAGTAACTTCTCAGTTTTCTGGTTTCTTTTGGGATATCGTTTTTGCCCTTAGTTGTATTTCCCTCTAGAGTTAAAGAGGTAGCCAGTTCTCCCCTGGCGTCCTTTGTTTGTTTGTTTTGTTATGCGTAAGACGCGACGCCTCCTCGTTTATTAAACCCACCTCTTTTTTAAGTTTCATTTGTTGGCCGCTTCAGTCTCGCGACTCGCATCAGTCTTGCGACGCGGCGGCCTGGGTTCGAGTCTCGAGTGACTTTATTTATCATTTCCGTTTTACCTGCTCTAAGATTGAAAGACTCTGCACTTGGGCCTGTTGGTCACGTGATCGTGGTAGCTCACTCAGTAGCACGCCGGCCCGCCAACCCGGCAGCCTGGGTTCAAACCTGTAAGTAAGCACCACATTACAGAAAGATCCAGCCAAGACATGGACCCAGCAGAGACATTCAATCTGGAACAGGTAAAAGTCGCTCTAGCAAGTCAGAGGGTGACTGTGGGGAGGCATGAGCAGGCCCTGCAGCAGATTCTTTCTCAGCTGCAGGGTCTGACAAATCTAGTGACTCAACACACTAGCCAGCACACCCCTGAACCTCCCCAGGAGGAGGCTACCGCTGCCCAAGCAGCCGTGGTTTCTTGTGCTGAGCCCCCTCTACCAGCCCCAGAGTGCTATGCTGGTGGACCAGGAGGATGTAGAGGGTTCCTCCTTCAATGTTCACTGGCTTTCGAGCTGCAACCATCCCACTTTCCATCTGAGCGTGCTAAGGTAGTATACATCATCTCTCTCCTCACCGGTAGGGCATTAGCCTGGGCCACCCCGGTGTGGGAGTATCAACCCCATGTATGTGCCTCTGTGGCCCGGTTTGCGGCTGCGCTGTCGTATACTTTCGACCTTCCGCTCCGTGCAGAAGAGGCAGGGTCCCGCCTCCTGCACCTATGTCAGGGAGAAAGGTCGGTGGCTGATTATGCCATCGAATTCCGCACGCTATCGGCGGAAAGTGGATGGAATGCCAGTGCTCTTGTTTCAGCCTTCCTCCATGGTCTCAGTGAGGAGCTCAAGGATGAGCTGGCTTACCGTGACCCCCCCACCTCCCTTGATCGGCTCATTGAGCTGGCCCAAAGAGTGGATAACCGCCTCAAGGAGAGGCGTAGGGCGCGGGGTGCCAGAGCCCCCCGAGCTCCTCAGGGCCCACCTGCTGTCTCAGGCTCTCTTCGGGGGCCTCCCAGCAGTAGGGCCCTAACCATGCGGCTGGGACACACTCGTCTGCCACGGCAGGAGCGTGAGGCAGGTGCCTCTACTGCGGGATCTCTGGGCACCTCCGTGCTGCTTGCCCAGAACTCTTGGGGAAATGCCAACGTCCGTCAGGTGAGGGGAGACCACTGACGGACTTGCCGCTTCTCCCTCGGGCCCAGGGGGTGTTCCTCAATGCCACGCTAGTGTCTGGGTTGGTTGAGGTCCGCCTGCCTGCCTTTTTGGACTCTGGAGCGGCAGGGAACTTTCTAGATGCCGGCCTCGCCAGAAAGTTGGCCCTGCCACTGGTCCCCTTGAGGGAGCCCATGCCCATAGCGGCCATAGACGGTCGGTCACTGGAGCCTGGGGTGGTGTCCCACCAAACCCGCCCTCTCACGCTGCGAGTTGGTCCTCACAACGAGCAGATAGTGTTCTTCATTATCAGCGCTCCTGACTTGCAGTTGGTGCTGGGTTTCCAGCGTCATAACCCCCACGTGGACTGGCTATCCCGGTCTGTCTTGGCATGGGGGCCAGTTTGTCGGTCCTCATGCCTTAAGACCCCTAGGGTTACTGTGGGTACTGACACCAATCCTGAAGGTTTTGACTCCTCATGAGTCCCAAAGGAGTACTGGGACCTTCGGGAGGTGTTTAGTAAACGGCAGGCCCAGCTGCTGCCCCCCCACAGACCCTTTGACATCGCCACCGACCTCCTCTCCGGCACTACCCCCCCCTAGGGGTAGGCTGTTTTCTTTGTCAGCACCAGAGCGTCAGGCAATGGAG